>NC_056522.1:79535324-79540873 GCF_019175285.1 Sceloporus undulatus | reverse complement strand
TGGAGGGAGGAGTCTCTTCCTTCAGGCTAGCCCTGATGGAGCTGGGCCTGCCTGGTCAACTCCCTCGTGGGCCAGAAGATGACAGTTATGGAGGTAGGAGTCTCTTCCAGGGTAGCCCTGATGGAGCTGGGCCTGCCTGGTCAACTCCCTCATAGGCTGGAAGATGACATTTATGGAGGGAGGAGTCTCTTCCTTCAGGCTAGCCCTGATGGAGCTGGGCCTGCCTGGTCAACTCCCTCGCAGGCCAGAGGATGACAGTTTTGGACGGAGTTATTTCCTGGCTGGCCAGGGCTTAATACATAGAGGCTTCATGCATGTTATTGTTTCCTCTCCACTAATATTTATGTAGTAACCAGTGTGGTTATGTATTTAGACACATAGTCTTCTCCATTCAGGTTATTAACAACATAGAGATCAAACATATATACATACCAGGGAGACAACATGCATTAAAACAGTGGAAAAAATCCTTAACATTGTTTAGAGGTACAGTGGGCCCTTGCTTTATTTGGGCCCCTGCATAAAGCAAATATCGCATAAGCTTGAGCCCCATTATATGCAATGGGGCTCATGCTCGCTGTGTGTCCACATGCGCCATTTGCAAGCCCCATTGGATATAATGGGGCTTGTGTTTGCCGTGCGCGCAAGGTGCGCACCCGTTTCCCAAACAACTTCAGTGTATACTGAAAGCCGCCTATATTTGTATTATGTACTGTGTAATAAAAAAATTAATTAAAAAAACAGTGTTTAGAGGTAGGAGTGGTGAACATTTTTTCCTTCTTGACCACATCATGTCAGAATTACTCTTTTAAGAGGCATAGAAGTGAAGGGGGTGCTGGAAGAGTGACAGAAGCTAAAAATCGGAACTGATCAGCTCCAGGCAGCTTTTAGAATAAGGTTGTCCATACCTATTTTAAAGTCTCCCATCTGTGAGCATCATTAATAGAATTTTACAAAGCAATAAACAATGAGTTAATAAAAATATAGAGATTTGGTTTTTTAATTTTTTTCCCCAGTTAGCACATTTAAGGTGATGTGGTGAGACACAACCTGTTGTGGAACCAAAATAATTAAAATCTATCCTCTTGGCTAATTTCCATTTGATCTTTTTTTCTAGTATAAGATTTGGATGTTGTATCTGAGCAAAGCCTGCTCTGAATGATATCTATCACCATGTACACAATTTTGTAGGTACTTCCAGTCATATTGAAGCAAGGAAGACTCAGGCAAACCAAATACCACTCTGGGCCCTGCCTCCTATAGCTGCTGCCATCTTCTCCTTCCTTTATAACCCAGTATTTAAATATTTGAAGGGATGTCATATTGAGGAGGGAGCAAGCTTGTTTTCTGCTGCTCCAGAGACTAGGACCCGGAGCAATGGATGCAAGCTGCAGGAAAAGAGATTCCACCTCAACATTAGGAGGAACATCCTGACAGTAAGGGCTGTTTGACAGTGGAACACACTTCCTAGGAGTGTAGTGGAGTCTCCGTCCTTAGAGGTCTTCAAACAGAGGCTGGTTGGCCATCTATCAGGGATGCTTTGATCTGGATTTCCTGCATGGCAGGGGGTTGGACTGGATGGCCCTTGTGGTCTCTTCCAACTCTGTTATTCTATGATTCTATGAGATTTTTGCACAACATGCAAGATTCAAGAGTCATTTGTAGTGAAGTCTACCAGTTGTGTAGTTTTATTCTCAGAATTGTGGAGTCTTGTTGCTAAATTTAATTCCCCACAGGCTAATACACTAGAATCAATAGTAGGGAATGGTGGGAGTTGTATTTCAGCACCTGGAGGACCATACAGATTCCAACCCCTGTTCTAGGATAGGCCTGTGGAGGAAGACCAGGATGGCAAGCAATTTTGCAATATCAGTTCACAGACCATTATCAACCAGCATCTTCCTGTATCTCTGGTAACAGCTGTCATGGTTACCAAGGCCCAAATCCAAGCAGAGATCCAACTCTTGCCCCTCAGAGCCTTCTGGGTCTGTTGCTGTCTGTTCACCTTCCAATATTGCTGCTTCCAATTGTTCAGTCTATTTGATTTATAGCAATGGCATGTACGCTTCTATATCGCTTATTAGTAAACTCACCACTCTCTAACGTAAGCCAATTGCCCCAATAAGCTGGGTACTCATTTTACCAACCTATGAAAGGATGGAAGGCTGAAGCCCCTGGGATCGATCTCACAACCTTGTAGCTGCAGTACCGGCATTTAATCGAACTCGCAACCTTGTAGCTGCACCACTAAGGCCTCCTAAATAATTTCATAATTGCTTGTTTGAGGTGCTTGAAGAATGTGTGATGATCAAACTGTGGGCCTCACAAAATTCAGTCAGTTGGTGTTCTCTTTCATGTCTTGATCCTAGCCCAAATTTTCCTATAATCTTTGATTCTGCTCTGTTTATTGTTTTTGCATTCCAGTCATGTATGGTTGATAAGAAGTCCTGTTTTTGGTGTGTGATCAATTTCCTACTGGACTCCAGCATAGAATCTTTCAATTTCTTCTTTTGTAATTGGAGCATAAACTTGGATTAAGATTATATTGCTGGCCTTTTGGATAGCTTACTTAAACAGTACTGTTATGGTTATAGACTTGATATATTCAACCAGAAAGCCACTTCAGAGGAAAAGAAGCAAACCTTTTTCAGTTTGCATTTGGAAACCGAGAACAGCAAGGGTAGAAATGCTTATATTTTTAGTTTTTTGTGGGGTTTTCGGGCTATATGGCCATGTTCTAGCAGAGTTTCTTTCTGACGTTTCGTCAGCATCTGTGGCTGGCATCTTTTCAGATTTCTCTGAAGATGCCAGCCACAGATGCTGGCGAAACGTCAGAAAGAGACTCTGCTAGAACATGGCCACATAGCCCAAAAAACCCACAAAAAACTATGAATACCGGCCATGAAAGCCTTCGGCTTATATTTTTGCCATTCAGGGAGAGATGTCAAAACTTGTACAACACAGGAGTAGTCCAGTATTGATGCCAGATGCATGGAACAATTTTCATTCCTTACATTCCTTGTATATAATTACTGTTTTGTCTTGTACTGTCTCTTGTCTAGAATAATAGATTGGTTGAGCTGTGTTTTTCCAGATGGAACTGTGTTATTGTGTTTTTTAACTAGGTGTTTGTTTGTTTGGTCTTTGTTTCCTTAGCCAGCATTCTTAAAGGAAACTGAGGACTGCACCTATATGTTTGAATGGCATACTCCTTTGGCGTGCCCACCTTTCAGATCAATTGACTGCTCCTATAAGTAAGTTGCCTTTTTCCAGAGTGTTGAAATAATAAAGGTTTCTCTTCAAGGATTTCCCGTGGTCTCTGTGAAGTGGTGATGCCCAGCTTATTCTAGCAATAAGTCAGTGCGACATTTATAGGAATACAGTAATTCCCATTCACATCAAGAATTCTGGTAATTCAGTAATTAGGTGAGCTGGCTGGATATGAAATACCTTCCTTTTGTTTAATTCTGGATCCCCAGATATGTAGGCCATGCAATAAGACATGGTACACTTAAAAGAATAACTGGAGGAATTATGGTGATACTGCTTTTATACATTTAAAAGCAATTGTGACTTTGGAAATTTGGCTTGGATTCTTTTGCTAGCACTTGTTGGTACTCTTCTATCATTGGTTAGCCTCCCCCCCCCCCATAAAATAAAATAAAATAAAATAAAATAAAAGTCTTCAGTTCACTAATTTATCACAAAGTTTCCTTTGCTCTGTTCCAGAGACAGTGCTGGTAATTCTTACGATCTCTCTTCTCTGACACGACATAAGGAAAACTGGGAAGCCATTTCAAGGACAGACTCTCCAGTGAAATATTACATCAATGTCTGTAAATCTTTAGTGCCACATCACGGAATAGGTAAGAACGGGAATGGCTAAGTATGCTTTTTACAAGAAACTTTGTGAGAAGGATTGTATTAGTCTCTGAATGGCTGTCCACCATGTTCTGTTCAAGAGAATCCTGGATCCTGTGCCAATAAACATGAGCAAATTATATTGTACAAAATAAGCCTAAATTTTTTTATATTTTGGGCATAAATATAAAAACAGTTCATAAATACTAAAACAAAAATCACTTTGTTTAAAACATTTCTGTTTAACCCTTCAGTTAAAATGTCCAAGAGTGATTTAAGTAGTTTATAAAATACAGTAAAACAGTTTCACAGAAATAAAAATAAATTAGTAATGTACGATTCCAGCTCACAAAATCCATGACTTCACTATGCTGTGTCTGAGGCTTCTGGGAGTTGAACTCCCAAGCACCTGGAGGGTCAAAAACTGAGAATAAATACTCTGAAAGACTTAAGTGCAGATAGGAAGCTAACATTTCTGGGGATAGAATTCGACAAATGGGATTCCAGACTGAAACTAATTTTACACTGTTGCTGCTGTCTTAACTGCTGGCTTTTTAAAAAAAACTGTATTCTTTGATTTTTAAAAAAAACACATGTAAGTATTAGTTTTTTATTCCTGTTTTTAAATTTGATGCAAGTGATACTTTTTAATTTTGTGGGTCACCTTGAAAGAGCTGTGTTACCCTAAGAATATGATACAGAAATAACCTAGATTTAAAATTACCAAAGCGAATCCCTATGGATTTTCTTTTCTCATTCACACTTCCCCCACAAGACTGAAATGGGTAGCAGATTGGAATAAAATTTCTTAAAAACCAGTAGGTTGATAGAGAAGAAATGAATTTATTTAACCATTTTTATTTGCCTTATAAACTATCAAATAATATCTTGAAGAGATTCGAAGAATCTCTCAGCTCATGTGTTCTCTTGGCTTCCACCTTCAAGCCTGGAATCCAGTTTTCAACAGTGGCTAGGAGTGCATTTGCCCAGTAAAAACTTGTGTGATAGTTATGCCCATTCCTTGCGATGTCAGATCTGGCCACAGTTGGCACATGCCTTAGTTTCATCCTGATTGGATTAGTGTAAATAAATAATAATAATAATATAATAATAATAGTGTAACGCACAAAGGGCTGTCTTTGAAGAATGTTCGGAAACTTCAAGTGGTCCAAAGAACTGCAGCCAGATTATTCACTTGACGCTGGCTACAGGCATCACACTACCCACTTGTTGCAACAGCTGCACAGGCTGCTGGTCCATTTTTGGGCACGATTCAAAGTGCAGGTTATGACCTATAAAGTCCTACTTGGTTGAAGTCCAGGTTATCTGAAGGACCATATTTTCCTTTACGAACCAGCCTGGCTTATTGTAAACTGCATTGAGTTCCAGTCTGGGGAAAAGGCAGGATGGAAATTAATGTTGATGATAATCATGAATGGTTTATTCAGTTATTGCTATTTAAGTTACTAGAGGATATGGAGTTCTTATTTTTGGAAAGCATAGTAGTAAAAGGAAGAGGTAGCTTGGGAAGAATCTGAAAGCATGGAGCTCTGATTGTGTTCATGATGCACACTGGTCCACATTTAGCGGGCAGGTGAATGCTGTTACCATTCTTTTCTGAACATATTTACTGCCATGAATAATAATAATAATAATAATAATAATAATAATAATAATAATAATAATAA
>NC_056522.1:79525872-79535314 GCF_019175285.1 Sceloporus undulatus | reverse complement strand
ATTTACCTATCCCTCCCTCCTTAAACTAAATTAACATAATAATTTACAGCATAGCAATGACTATAATAAATATAATTAAAACCATTACAACAATCACAAACAGGTCACCTCTAGCTCTCCCGGTGGCTAATCTGGCTGGATTATAGGAACAGCTCTGTACTATTCTAAAACTGGATGAAAGTTAGGATTTTAAGTATTCTGTAATGAATAGATTATTCCAACCTTATATACAATAGCCTACTAGTCACGTGTTAATAGGCTGCAGAATTACCCTGAGTCAAGGGAGGAGATGACCTACAAGAGGTTATGGGAAACAGACTATCCTGATTCATACTGTGTTAGTGCAACATTGCCAATAAGTGAATTAGACAAATAACCTTAACACAACTCATTGGTGTGAGTGAATTCAGAATTTGAACTGAACTACAGTGCTGACACATTATTTATTGCTATATGGCTTAGCTGTTTGAGTGCTGGACTATCACTTTGGAGACCAGGGTTCAATTCCCAGCTTGGCCATGTAAGCTTGCTGGCTGACCTTGGGCAAGTTACCTGCTTTCACCCTCACGGGATGGCAATGGAAAATCTCCTCTGAAAAAAAACTTGCCAAGAAAAGCCCATGATAGGTTTGCCATAAGTCGGAAACAACTTGAAGGCACACAACATACACACATAAGAGACATACATGGAAAACACATTGTTACAGGGGGGGGAAATACAGCAAGACACTGATGAAACTGAAAAAATAATGAATGCTGGGTTTTGTTCCTTTTTTGATGCCAAATTTAGGTTCCTGTCCATCAGAGTCTGCAGCATGCCTGGCGGATGGGTCTAAACATGTAAGCATGGGTGAAGTAGGCAATGGACTCCGATGGGAAAACAACATCCTTGTACTTACCTATCTCAATGGGGAGAAGTGTCCAGACCAGATCCGGAAGAAGTCTACAATAATACGTTTCAAGTGTGATGAAAACAGAATTGTAAGTATGTGTTAGTGGGTAGAATTTTATAATTTTGATATGGAGAACTGCTGCATAAACCTTTTGGGGAAAAGGCTGTTGGACTGGAGCCCTAGATGAGGATAATGCCAAATTTTAACATAGTTTTTTCACCTTAAGTACAATAAAAGCAAAGCATTGTCCAAGCTTAGTGGAATGACATGTTATTAGCTGTTCTTTAGCTGCCACTATTGATTCGTTTTGCTACTTTCCCCATATGACAGGGTTAGAATTTTAAACATAGCCAGTTTCATGTGTGCAGAAGCTTTGTAAATGCTCACTTTTGTGTAATGTTTTTTTGTTCAGGACTCCAACCCAGAACTTATAACAGCCCTTGAAGACTGTGAATATACTTTCCTGTGGTTCACATCTGCAGCATGTCCTCTGAAGAGCAATGTGCACAATAATTGCACAGTATCCAACCCTCTTACAGGTAATGTTTGAATATATAGTATAAAGTCCAAAACACACTGTAGTTTATTGTGCCACCAGAGCTCTCTTATCAGAGAAGGCTAAATGTCTCACAAAACTACCGTTCCCAGAATTCCCGAGCACTGGGCCAGGGCAGTTAAAGCGGTCTCAAACTGGATTATTTCTGCAGTGTGTTTTGGACCTAAATTTGTCTGATGAATCGGAGTAGCTGGAACTAGCACAGAGAGAGCAGGAATGGAATTTTGGCTAAAAGACTCCCTCTTTTTATCACTGAATAAAATCTAGGGTAATCTTTATGAGGCATTTTCATCTAATGTGCAGTACTTGCTCTCCTTTGAACAACACTGTGGGCAACAGTGAAAGTTATCCCAGTGGCAGTTACACACACTGGCTCATATCCATTGGTACATGGCTTTCTATTTCCTAAATGCTGCAACTGCTTATAGTCCTGTCAGACCGAGGACAAATGTGTGCATTAATACTTTGTAACTGGGACAACTGCAAACCTTGTGTAGAAAAAAGGCTATTTACTCTGGAGAAACAACACAAGATGCTCCTCTCTACTATTGGTGGAAATATGGAACAAATTGTCTAGATAACTGTGCTATAAGGACAGAGTTTAGCAAACGATTAAGGGGTCGCCTTGGTCGATGATCTCCGTCTGGGCATCGACAGGGGAAGCATGTCCCTGTTGGTGCTCTTGGACATCTCAGCGGCTTTCGATACCATAGACCATGGTATCCTTCTGGAGCGCCTGGTAGAGGTGGGGATCGGGGGCACTGCGCTCCAGTGGTTCCGGTCCTACCTCTCTGGGAGGTTCCAGATGGTGCAGCTGGGAGACATGTGCTCTGATAAGAGGGCCCTTACATCTGGGGTCCCTCAAGGAGCCATTCTGTCTCCCATGCTTTTCAACATTTACATGAAACCGCTGGGAGAGATCATCCGGAGACATGGGGCACGGGGCTATCAGTACGCTGATGACACCCAAATAATCTTCTCGATGTCTCCGATTGATGCAGTAACTGAGGATGGCATCTCTCCTCTCGTGGCCTGTCTGGAGTCGGTAATGGGCTGGATGAGGGAAAACCGACTCAGTCTGAATCCAGAGAAAACGGAGGTACTCGTGATAGGTTCTCCTGGCCCGGGGATGGTGGTGGTTCCACCTGTCCTGAACGGGATCACGCTTCCCGTGAAGGACTCGGTATGCAGTCTGGGGGGTGCTCCTTGACTCGTCGCTCCACCTTACATCTCAGGTGGATGCAACGGTCAGGAGCACCTGCTATCAGCTTCGGCTGATCCGCCAGCTGCGTCCCTACCTAGGCCAGGGGGACCTTGAAACTGTAGTACATGCTCTGGTAACCTCTCGATTGGATTTCTGCAACGCGCTCTACATGGGGCAACCCTTGTACCAAACCCGGAAGCTACAATTGGTACAGAATATGGCAGCCAGACTGGTCACTGGCATATCCAGGGCCAGTCATATAACACCAGTGCTAAAAGATCTGCACTGGCTGCCTATTCGTTTCCGGGCGCAATACAAGGTGTTGGTTATAACCTATAAAGCCCTAAATGGCTTGGGCCCAGGATACCTAGAGGACCGCCTCTCCCCATACAATCCGCCCCGCACACTCAGAACATCTGGGCAGCAACTATTGAGGGTCCCAGGGGCAAGATTGGTCTCCACTTCTAGGAGGACCTTTACCACCTCGGCCCCGACCCTCTGGAATTCGCTGCCCGGAGAGCTCTGCTCGGCCACCTCCCTGGCCCAGTTCAAGAAGGGAATAAAAACCTTCTTGTTCAGAAAAGCATTCCCGGACACAGGCTCCAGTTAGCCTTCCCCCCCCCCCCCCTTCGGATAGCCCTGGCACGCGGCCCAGTTGTTTTTTAATGTGATTTTAATTGTAACTGTTTTTGATTATGTGTATGTGTTTTTATTGCTGTACACCGCCCTGATTGCAAGAAGGGTGGTATAAAAATAAAACTTTTATTATTATTTATTATAATTATTAGTACTTATCACAATTGTTTATATCAGTTACAAGCAGTTGTGGCAGTACACATGTTTTTGGACTACAACCCTCCCAATCATGCCTCATAATTGGCTATACTCAGGATGACCAGATGTCCTCCTTTTCCATGACTTTATTTATTTATTGTATTTATACCCCGCTCTTCAGAAATGCTCTCAGAGCTGATCACAAATTGGTAATTTGACAGTTCTGTGCCCTCAGGCTTACTATCTAAAGACATCATCCTAGAAAGAAGTGACCTCAGGAGTGCCACCAAGTTTTGTCCTGGGCCCAATGCTATTCAACATCTTTATCAATGACTTGGATGACAGAACTGGGGGCATACTCATCAGATTTGCAGATGATACCAAATTAGGAAGAATAGTTAATACCCCAGAGAACAGGATCAAAATTCAAGAAGACCTGAATAGATTAGAAAGCTGGGCCAAAGCTATCAAAATGAATTTCAACACATAGAAATGTAAGGTGCTGCACTTGGGGGGAGGGGGAGATGAAATGCATAAATATGAGGGACACCTGACTTAATGAGACTACGTGTGAAAGGGATCTAGGATTCCTACTAAACCACAAGTTGAAGATAAGTCAACAGTGTGATGAGGCAGCTAAGAAGGCCAATGCAATTTTAGGCTGCATCAATAGTGTCTAGATCAAGGGATGTAATAGTGCCACTCTGTTCTGCTTTGGTTAGTCCTCGCCTGGAATATTGTGTCCAGTTCTGAGAACCACATTTCAAAAAGGATGTTGACAAATTGGAGTGTGTCCAGAGGAGGACAGCCAAAATAATGAAGGGTCTGGAAACCATGCCTTATGAGGAAAGCTATGTTGCCAACAAGCCTCGAAGATAATTCCCGGAAATGTTTGTCCAAAACCCGCTGAATCCCCCCAGATCACACGGAATATTCAGTCACAATTCCCAGAAAATTCCCATAATGTTAAAATGGCGGATCTTTTGCAAATAAACGTAAACATAATTGAATAAAAATAATTGTAACTTATTTCAACCCTCAAAATCACAACTGAACCAAACAAAGAATCTTTCAGTCCTTTTAAGATCTTTATTTTGACATGAAGGGGGGGTTCAGGAAGCTTTGTGCCAAATAGAAATGTGTTCGGATGCAACCACACTGCAGAAATAAATCCAGTTTGACACCCTTTTAATTGCCATGGCTCAGTGCTAGGGAATCCTGGGAATTCTAGTTTTCGGAGACATTTAACCTTCTCTCTCAGCAAACTCTGGTGTGACAACAAACTACAATTCCCAGGATTTCATAGCACTGGGCCATGGCAGTAAAAACGGTATGAAACTGGATTGTCTCTGGAGTGAAGATGCAGCCTGAGTTAGGTCCAAGACACACTGCAGAAATAAACCAGTTCAAGACCACTTTAAGTGCCCTGGCTCAGTGCTATGGAATCCTGGGAATTGTCTCTGGAGTCTGGAGTGAAGATGCAGCCTGAGTTGGGTCCAAGTCACACTGCAGAAATAATCCAGTTTGAGACTGCTTTAACTGCCCTGGCTCAGTGCTAGGGAACCCTGGGAATTGTAGTTTTGTGAGAAAGAGCTCTGGTGCCACAATGAACTACAATTCCCATGCATCTGACGAAGTACGTTTAAGTCTAGGAAAGCTCATGCTGCCAACTTTTTTTTCAGTGAGACTCAAAGGTGCTACAAGATCTATCTCTCTATCATCAGCATTATTATTATTATTATTATTATTATTATTATTATTATTATTATTAAATCCAAATGCAGCTGAAAAAGTGGACTTAAACTGGCAACACTGATATCCTGTAGACTCATTCTCTGGGGCTGTGATCTGGAAGCGTGGAGGCAATTCCCTTCTCAAACCAGGGAATCCTGGGAATTGTAGTTTGTTGTGACATGTTGAGACACTGTTTTTACTGGCAGCCAGGGCTCCATGCATGAAATTCTGGGCTTGGTGGTTTGTTGTGCCCAGAATCCCATCATTGCAGGGAGCCTTGCAGTTAGAAGCAGTGCCAAACTGGATTATTTCTGCAGTATGGATGGCAATGGAAAAGAAAACGAAAAAGAGAGCCACAAAACAAAATTCTGGGAAGACAGGGCAGGGATACCAACTTACCAGGTGCTCTGCCCATGCTCAGAGGCATATTTAATCACTAACACACACACACTCTCAGGGACATCACATTCACATCACACAACCCAAATGGTCCTCCTCACAGTACAACAACAACCCTGAGAGGTAGGCTTGGGGCACTCTGCCCAAGCTCAGGAATTCAGAAATTCAAATGTCACTCTCAGGCAGACACAGAAGTCCACAACATCAAGCCATGATACCGTGATCAAGTATTGCCTTTGTGTGCCTTAAAACTTATGTCTTACTTGGAAATCCAAGGCAATTGGGAAGCCAGCCAAGATCCCTCACTCCCTGCCTCTCTCCAGCACTTTTGCCCCTGGAGCCTGAGAATGCCTGGGGGGGGGGCAATAATCACTGTCCTCTCTCTGATTGGCTGAACTATTCCTCCAAACAGTTGGGGTTGGTTGGGCTTGCTCCGTCCTGGCTCTCAGAGGGAGTCATTAGAGAGAGAGAGAGAGAGAAAGAGAGAGAGTTTTTTCTCCAGCCCTCTTGGGGGTTGGAGAAAGGGTTGGTTGCTCTGCAGCCAGCCTCTCTCTCAGGCTGGAGCTGAAAGGGCCAAAGTCGCCGAAAAGGCACTGAAACAGAGCAAGGCGCGAAAATCACACAAAAAGCTCTGAAAAGTCCCCGTTTTCGCGTGAAAGTCGCGAAATTGGCAACACTGGAGGAAAGACATAGGAAGCTGAGAAAAGAAGATTAAGGCATAATATGATAGCCCTGTTTAAGTATTTGAAGGGATGTCACATTGAGGATGGAGCAAACTTGTTTTCTGTTGCGCCAGAGACTGGAACACAGAACAATGGATGCAAGCTCCAGGAAAAGAGATTCCACCTCAACATTAGGAGGAACATCTTGACAGTAAGAACTGTTCAACAGTGGAACACACACTCTTGGATGTGGTGGAATCTCCTTCTTTGGAGGTCTTTAAACAGTGGGTGGATGGCCATCTGTCGGGGATGCTTTGATTGTGATTTCCTGCATGGCAGGGGGTTGTACTGGATTGCCCTTGTGGTCTCTTCCAACTCTGTGATTCTATGACATGTCATACAATTGATTGTTCTGCCCAGGAGGAATTTCAAAACGTCCTTCATTTTGAGCATGACTAAGAAGCATGAATTCATATGAGTGTTTTTAGCTTTTATTTTGTAATGTCCTTACAGTTTCCTTGAATGTCCTGAATTTTGTGGTGCCTTGTCCTCCCTTGTGGTTATGACATTTGGTTGCCTTGGCTATACTGGATTGGGCAGTTTTTAGTCTTAAAACATCTAAAGGGCCACAGTTGCCCACTCCTGATTCCCATGTTGCTGTTCTGTAGTACATAGGACAGAAGTTGATATTTCCTCATTCTTTTGGCCACTGCACACATTACATTGAGCTAAACTCAACAAGGAGCTTCAGCCAGTCATAGATTGCTCACACATATAACACAAATGGTAGACATGCGTGCCTGTACCACACTCACACTTCTTTAATATTTGTTGAAAACAACACAGGACTATTTATCAAAGACACTATGTAATGTGGCCCTGAGTGGATTCCCATTTATTGGTTTTATGTGGTGTCTTTGTGCTGAGTGGAAGATGATGATTTTTTAGTATTTTTTCCTATCTAGAGTTATCCCGAACTAATATGCTTATGGGGAAGCTAAACTATGTTTCTTCTGCTTTTTCATTGCAGGGCATTTCTTTGATCTTAATCCTTTGAAGAGGCAGGATGGCTACAAAGTAGCTGACCTCAGAACCTCCAGAACACTCCATTTGAGTGTGTGTGATGAAGGCAGAAGTCTGTGTGGTAGTGGTATTGGTAAGCTTAGTTTGTCTTGTCATCAACTTGCTCAGTGGCTGTTGGGGCTATTAAGAAAAACACTTCTGTGGAACTTGCATAATTAATGTTGTCCATATATAAACAAAATTAATCTATCACTTTAGAGTAGATGTTGGCAACTGTGGAAGGGAAGGGGGGCACATTAATCCACTAGCCTCTCTCTCTCTCCCTCTCTCTCTCTCTCTCTCTCTCTCTCCCTCTCTCTCTCTCTCTCACACACACACACACACACACATACACACAAATAGAATTAATGCTTTTTGCCCCCCAAGTGCCCTCTAAGGGATAGGATGGCATTTTGCCGTGCTTTGCGTTCTTCCTGGAAAGCTCTTTTTTAACAAGAAGTAAGCAGAAACCACTTCTTGTTCAGACTTTCTTTCAAAGAGGGCTTCTCTTGGACTTAAGGCTTAAAATGTTGCAGAAATGCCTCCATGTGCTCTAGATGGTATTTTCAGGTCATTTGTTGAAAAAAATTTTAAGTCTTGGGGTGGGGGCTCCAAAAATGTTGGAAATGCCTTATACACTCACCACCAGTGCTTTTGAGGGTGTTTTAGAGCAAAATAAAAAAAAATTACCAAAATTTTCTTTTGATCAGTCTGGACCACAAAATGGCCCTGGGGGGGGGGGCTGCCTGTGGCCCATGGGCAACACTTTGCCCGTCCTCATTTTTTTTTCAAGGAGACAACAAAAATATGGAACAAAACCCCTCTTCCATAAGATCTGAGAAATCAAAAGGACAAATCAAGAATGGGGATGCTATATGACCAACAGGGGAACACACTTTCTGATCCAGAAAATACAATAGAAGCACTAAAGAACTACCGTAAATAGCACAGATGCCAAGGTGACAGAGTTATTCATAAAGAACTTTTTGTTGATGAACCCACAGATTTTAGAAAGGGAGGTAGACGCCACTCACAGAGCACTTAGGAGAAATAAATCACCAGGAATAGACAGCATACCAATAGATTTGTTTCAGGCTACAGAGACAGAATGCCTACACATTCTAACTATGATCCATACAGATAAGGAAAACAAAAGCATGGTCTACAGGTTGGAAAACAACTCAAATTACATTCCAATCAGCAAGACCAGAGATTGCAGTTACTACTGGTAAAGTTATCATACAGTCCATGAGGAAGTATGCATTCTCTCTCAAAGCCTAAACAAAAAATCATTCTATCACTTCAATGATGTGGGAACTAGCTGAAACTGAGTGACTATGCTAATACTGCAATAAAGGTCTACGGATAATGTGACTAAGGGCTCTAAGTCAGGGGTAGGCAACCTTTTGGAGCCGGGGGCCGGGTTGGTGTCCCTCAGACAAGTCGGGGGGCCGAAGCCGGGGGGTGGAGCTTCCACCCTCTGGGGCGGAGCCACCCTCTGGGGCGGAGCCTCCACCGAAGCCCTGCAAGGAGGAGGAGGCGTGTGCCCACCCTCTCCTCCTTGGTCCCTTTCTGGGCAAACACCCCCAACCTGCATTCCAAAACACACACAACAGCACAGTTGTGCATTTCACATGGCTTTACTTAACATGGCCTCTTGCATATTTCAGAGGCTTATTCCATAATCAAACCCCTTGGGTTTAACATGGCTATGCATATTGAACATGTCAAGGTGGTTTCACCGTTCTTGGACCAAGTGTACTTCTCAAAAGTGTGTACTTGGTCAAGGGACTTTGTTTTTTCTTCACTGCGCATGAGTTTTTAAATCACAGCAACTTACATTGGCCTTGCCTCAGAGGCTTTCTCATATCAATATCACCATTAAAGAACCAAAAACACACAGAAAAGGCACTTTGGAAAGTCACACTCTCTTGGCTTCAGAAACAGTGCGTGCATGCCTCTCAAGCTGACTCATATCATTATCATCATCATCAACATCATCACCACACTATCACTGTCAAAGCAAGGGAGACTTGTTAGCATTAAAAGCACACAAAAGACACTTTGCAAGGTCACACTCTCTCAGCTTCTGAAACAGTAGTTGCATGCTTCTCAAGCTGACTCATCATCATCACCACCACACTATCATTGTCAAAGCA
>NC_056522.1:79508704-79522921 GCF_019175285.1 Sceloporus undulatus | reverse complement strand
AAAAAGGAAAAAAAAAGAGAGAGGAAGAAAACGCTTTAGATAGGACAGTTCTCTAAATTTCATAAGACCAAAGTTTATGATTACTGAGGGGGATGCTTTTGTGCTAGACAATAGCGTTTATTTATACATGTGAAATGTTATGGGACTAAAAATGGTAACTCTAATGAACTCTGGCCAGATACAGAATGACAAGCTTTTGACAGACAGAGATATGGTGAGGGTGTTGGAATAGTAACAAACTCTACACTTGAGCCATTATAGGGTGTTAGAGAGGCTTACAGGGTTAATGGAGAGCTATTGGAGAACACATATAACTTCTAGCTGTATAGTGATAGCTCAATCAACTTTAGAGTCTTAAGGCTAGCTTTGTAGTGATGCGCTCTTCCCCTCCCTCTTTTGCTCACTCTATTTTCTCAGTCTTCTTTTCTGTTGCATTATACTTTGTTATTTGCTTGTATTATATAAATTATATTATTTGCTATTATGTTTTTCATTACACTATGGTTTGTATCTTTGTATATATGGGTTTTGTATGATTCTGTTAATATATATTGTTTGTTACCCTTTTAAGCATTTATCGATTAATGCCTTATTTATAGTACCCGTTCACCTTAATTTGTCTCTTTTCAAATCCATTTTTGTTCCCACAGAGGCAACCTCACCTGTTCACCAAGTCTGTTCTGAAGTAATTGGAAAGTAGCTGCCAATGCTGACTTAAAAAACAAAGCAAGAGTATATTTTAAGTGTGAATTCACAGACTTATCACTTGTAAAAAAAAAAATAAGTAAAATTTGCACTCTTGAACTTGTTGACAGGTGTCTGCATCACTGATGATCATCATCACCAGTAATGGGATACTGAGCAAAACTGTAATCCTATGAGGATGGGAGTTCTGAAACTTGTTTATGAAGGAGGACAGTCTGCCCTGCTGATCCCAACTGAAATACACTAGCTATTTCAGCTTTGTGTGCAAGTCCAATGCTGGTCCAGGAAGCCAGCCTGCCCTTGTCTTCTTTGATGAAGTGAACATGTCCTATTTTTCTCGTGGCCACTGCTTTAGCCTGTGAAGAAGAGAGTGCGGTAGGGAACTGGCAGTTCATAGCTCCTGTTAACAAAATATGATACAGTAGTAGCAATGTTTGTCAGGCATTTAGTTACGTATATATGCTTGTGTATAAGTTTGAAATAAGTTTTATCACTTCTTTCTTTCTTTCTTTCTTACAAAAATTGACCTTCAAAACACCTGGGTCAACTTAAACCATAGATCAATTCTGGAAATGAGGATGTTGACATCAGGTGGAGACTCTGCTCATTGCCATTTTGGGTCCGGTGAGGTGGAGCAGAGCACAGGGTTGTTTTTAATAAAGTTTACTTTCTGATCCTTAGATTGGCAGCCACTATTTTTAAGAGGATCATACTGTTGGTAAGCCTTGTGAGGCTTGCAGTCTCTCGGCAGCTTTGCAAGGTAAGGCTTAAACAGTAAGCCACCTTGAATGGTGCACAAACACAAAGCATAAACAGTAAGCCTTTATTAAAAATAGGCTTGCTGTGCCGCTCCACCTCAAGCAGTCAAAATGGCAGGCATCCTGCATTCCTTCAGGCTCCTCCACATGAGATTGAACACTGCTTGGGCCAAAAAAGAAGGTAGGGATGAATAGTGAGGTATGCCTTCACCTTTTTTCCATTTTGAGCAGTGGAAGGTTTTTAAAAAACTCTAACTTAGTTTCGGTTGGCTTCTCACCATTAGTTAATTTGTTCTTGTCGCTGCCCTTTGGTCCGTTTCCTCCGTTTGGACACCCGGCCATTGTAAATTGATTGTTTCCCTTTTTCTTGGCCCTGACATGTGTATGTTTATTAATTCCTGTTCCCATTTTTTGTAGCTTATGTTTTTAAACTCATATTGTATTGTTGTTATTTTTGTCAATTGTAATGTTTTTAACTTTTGTGTAAGACACCTTGATTATATTTTTATGGAAAGGGCGGGGTAGAAATAATAACAACAATAATAACAACCAATAAATAATAATAATAATAAGAATATTATTTATTATTATTATTATTATTATTATTATTATTATTATTATTATTATTGTTAATGTGGTGGGAGCACTGCTTCCACACCAAAAGGGGCTCCTTATCCCCTACCTCTTGTTGCTGCCTACATGCTTGGTCCCTAATAGAGGTTGCTTTTCTTGCTTCCCAACACCCATTTTTTTCCAGGGCACATTCTCATTCTTCTTCTTCCTTTATATTCTTTCCTGTATTTGCATTTATATAGACATAGGAATTTTAAGATCAGCAATGCAGTTTACATCACGGCAATTGTAATACCTCAGATAAACAGATCCTCTTCTTCTCTTTAGTTCTTATTAACTATGTCTTCTCTATGCATTTTTAAAATGAGATGGAAAGGGTTTGTTTGTTACATGCCCCTTATTGATTTACCCATGCATGGGTCATAGCAAAATCTGTAATTTTGCTCCCAGAACCTATCCTCAACTTATTTGTGAGACTGACTTATATACAGGTATATACAGTAGAAAAAGTGTCAAACCCCTCTAGTTTCACAGAGAGTTGTGCGAATATCAAATTGAAATGTTCATGACACTAGAAAAGCTTGTGCTTTCTGAAGGAGGGATAGAAGTTTCCTGACCAGAAAACAGTAAAACAGAGGTAGTTGCCAAGTAAGGAGTTGGAATTCTTGCCAAATGTGATATTTCTTTGTGATGACTATGGTTCAGGGCTGATATGACAAGAGAGGAGAAACTGGGCTCTGGCACTGAACAGGATTGAGATTCTTCTTTGACAGATGAGTCAAGGCCAGAAAGAGTGCTTCCTCACCTGCTGGGAAAAATGCCACTATGGGAACAAAATGAAGGAATGTCTAGACTGGGATGAAACAAAAGGAATGCTTTGTCATATGTGACAAAGGGAAGGACAAAAGGACCTTAAAAACTATTAGTTTTGTTTGCTGCTCCTCAGAAGTTCTGATTTTTGAATTGTCTTCTTGTTTTTCTTCCCTGGCCTCCCCAAACAGGTGGAATGCTCAGTGAGGAATGGCAATACAGTAATTGATCTATCTCCTTTGATACATCCAACGGGTTCCTATGAGGCATATGACTCATATGACTCTTCTGACACGACTCCAGACTTTTATATAAACATTTGCCAGCCTCTGAACCCCATAAGAGGTGTCAACTGTCCACCTGGAGTAGCTGTCTGCATGGTCCCAGTTTCAGGTCGTCCAGTAGTAAGTATTGCTCTTGACACAATTTACAACAAAGACCTATCTTCATTGTCTTGTGGTTTTAGAGTACACATTGGACCATCTGAGTTGATTTTTTTCTCAGGAGTACGTATTTCAGGCCAGGTTATTTGTGCTACATAGTACCTATTACTTAAAAGACACCATTTCTTTTTTCTGTCCCAGACCCATTTGTGGGGACTATCAAGAAGCGGCTTGCACCAAACCTTGCTCTGTAATCAAATAACTGCATACTCAACGTGCATGTTTTTCAAAAATAGTAACTTGATTGCAAACCTCTATGTTCTGCAGGAGGATATGTGTGTGTGTGAATTATTAAAGGCATATTAAAATGTGTCTGTGTTTATCCACAAGCTCTTGAGTACTTCTCAATGAATCTCAACCCAAAAGTCCAGTGAGATAAAGAAAAGCCAATATTATTTGTCATCAGTACAAATTAACACATAGAATACTAAGTTATTCTAAATGGCAATTATTCTAGTATGTTTCCACTCTTTTGCAGGATGCTATTTCAAAAGTATAGAAGCTCCAGGCAGCTACTATTGGTAGTAAACCTCTATGTTTGTTTATAGTGTTTTTGAAATGTGGACTTCTGGGTTTGAGTTCTGTAGTTATGAAAGTTCTTTTTGCACTTTGTTATCCATTTTTGACACAGCAGAGAAAAAGAGTAGTCCCAAAAACAGAAATAATAAACCCTTCATGAGAAACCTCTCCGTGTGTTTATCTGCCTCTCATCTCTAGAATATACTTGCCAGTGTGGTGTAGTGATTTGAATCTCAGACTACAACTTGGGAGATTCCTCAATTAGCCATGAAATCCATTGGGTGACCTTGGGCAAGTCACACTTTCTTAGCCTCAGGGCATAGTAATGGCAAACCTCCTCTGAATTAATCCTACCAAGAAAACCCCATGGATAGGGTTGCCTTAGGGTTGCTATAAGTTTTTAAAAAATGGCTTGAAGGCACACAACAACAACACATCCTACATAGTACCTGTTAATAGCCCCAATATCAGCAGACAGTCAGTTATTAAAAGCTCATGTATATATTTTGGTTTTTTTATATGCTTATTGAAAAATGAGGCCAGTATCATAACTAATATGTTAAAAGATAGTACTCCAGTTAATATACCAACCTGTTATTTATTTATTTATTTAGGACATTGGTCGCATTACTGGCCCTCCCCTACTGAATGCTGAAACAAAAGATGTTTTTATTATTTTCAAAAGTACCACTCCTTGTCCAGAAGACAAAAGCCTCAACTATTCTTCTCGTATTATGTTTCATTGTGACAGAGGGACAAATCTGGTAAGAATCTTCTTTGTATGCTGCCAAGCTTGAGAAGAGTAGTTTTGTTTTTTAAGAGAATTGCAGTCCAAGTCCTTCAACCCTGTAAGTATTATCTCATGGCAGCATTAATCTTCCATGAAACAGGGACAGCAGTTAGGCTATTAATGGATCCCCCCAGTTTCATTTGGAGCCAATCCAAATTTGTGCCCTACTGTGTCTGTATTGAGCTTTGGCCCATTCAGTTACAATCTGCATTCCAAATCCAAATCTAGATTCAGGAAGCAAGATTGCAAGTCCTCTTGCATTGACTTGCTCTGGGTAATCAGAAAACTTATATATAACTTGTTTACTTTTTCAAACATTCCAAAGCAGGTACAGCTTGGTCCAAATCAACTGTAGCAGCAGCAACATTTGCTGAAGCAGACCATTTTTTTACTCCTCCACCCAAATAATATTGGGATGAAGGTACTAGTTGCATTCTGAATAGAAAAACTCAAATAGTAGACCCGGTTGTAAAAGTAAGAATTCCAAAGATTTCAGTGTTTAACAATTAATTAGGTACAGGAGGGGGTTAGATACAAGACTGGGGTAGCAAATAGAATAGCAGCAATAGGAGTAGGATGGAAACAAGCATTGAATCCTTTTACAGTGTGGGATCTGATTATGAGTAATTGAATCAAAATGTCTTAAAATGATGCCCAGCTGGATATGTTTAGCTTGGAGAAGAAAAGGTTAAGAAGCGACATTATAGCCATATTCAAATATTTGAAAGAATGTCATACTGAAGATGGAACAAGCTTATTTTCTGCTGCTCCATAGACTAGGACATGGAGCTATGGGTTCAAACTGCAGAAAAAGAGATTCCACCTAAATGTTAGGAAGAACTTCCTGACAGCAAGAGCTGTTTGACAGTGGGATATGCTGCCTTGGAGTGTAGTGAAGTGTCCGTTTTTGGAGATTTTTAAACAGTCTAGATTGCCATCTGCCAGGAGTGCTTTGATTGTGTGTTCCTTCTTGTCAGGGAGTTGGACCGGATGGCCTTTGTGGTCTCTTCCAACTCTATGAATGAAAACTCTAGTTCCTAGGATGCATTTTTGGCATGTTTTTGCTGCAAGGTCAGACATTGCAGTTGTCTGTAGCTCAGCATTTTTATATGTTGGGAAGGTAGCATGTTATAAGTAAGTGTATATATGCAGTCCTCTTCAGACTATATTCCTGCTTTCTGTCTTGATCCCAGTTACTTATAAAGCAGCAAATAATTAGAGATTCTGACAGCAAATTATACAGAAAGACAATGCATTACTCTGTATCAGACCTTGTCTGGTGTAGGTTAAAAAAAATGCCCAATGGTGTCTGAGCATAATACATACAGTCACTTCATTTGTTTTCTAACTGACTCCTTGCAAAACTGGCATAAAAATACAACATTTGGTCCCATTCTTACTTGGCCTTACTGATATGGGGATTGCTTCATAGTACCATTTGGAAACTTATTAATATGAACATTAGTCACATAGAGAGTGTTGGTGATGATTTCAGGCAACACTGATGTGAAAAGTTAGCAGCACTGTTCTTCCCATATGATCTCAGGAGCCTTATTGATACCATAATATGTGAGAAGAAGCCACATGTTCTTTAACACCATTGTTAATTAGGTGAATGAAGAGTAGGCCTCTATAGTAAGAGGATCTTCATATTCCACCCTTCCCCAACTTGGTACCCTCCAGATGTGTTGGTGTACAATACCAAGAATCTCTCGGCCAATTATGCCAGTTGAGGGGTTGGTTCTTGGAGTTTTTCCTGAATTCAGTTAAGTAACTTCAAGGTATCTGATATGAGGGATTGGCATTTTCCCCCAGTATGCCAGGCATAGGACCATACTTTATGTCCATTGGCTTTAATTACAGTGGTCCCTCAGTATCTGCGTGGCCCCAAGGAGTGCCCAGGGACGTCACTGCTCCCACCTCCTCCCGCCTCTTCCTGTCTCTTTCACCCTCTTCTTCCTTCCTCCTCCTCTTCCTTCCTCTTCCTGCTTCCTTCACTCTTTTCTTCCCGCTCCTTCCTCCTCCTCCTCCTCCTCCACGGCTCCTTCCTCCCTCCTCCTCTCTTCTTTTCCTTCCTCCTCCTCCTCTTCTGCCCCCCCCCCCCCCCCGAGGCTTGCCATCTGTGGATGGAAGGCCCACTATATTTCTTTTCTAGAAACTTCAGTGACCAGCAGTCAATAGCTTATGGTCCAGGAGCAGTCCATGTCCCCCACTTTGACTGACACTGCTGTAATTCATACAGAAGGCAACTTGTTCTGCAGCACTGACCTATTTTAAAATGTTGAAAGCAAAGTGAAATAAATATATTTCAGGTTTTTACTAGCTATTGAAATCCTACTGATGAGTTTTTCTCTGTCAAATGTATTTATACAAATGAAAGAGTAAGATTTCTGTGAACTAACAGACATGATGCAAAGCCAAGTGGAATGGGGAAGATACATGTTAAAACAGAGTTTGTGTAATAGGAATCCATGATTCCAGTTTATGTTTAATTTCTAAAGGCAACACTCATACTATTTTCAGTTCCTTCTTGAGGCATTTGATTCTCACACCTGAACCACTTTGTTTCCTTCTTTGTTTTTGAAAACAGGGCAAGCCCAAAATGATAGGCCAATCCAATTGTGAATATATCTTTGAATGGAGCACTCCAGTTGTGTGTGTAGATAAAGTGGAAGTTTCCGGCTGCTCAGTGACTGATGAGCAGTTGCAGTTTCCTTTCAATCTGTCAAGCCTTTCTGGAAAATCTTACAAGGTGATGTACTACTTGGGAGCTTATTTAGGGGTAGCCATAACAAAGTACAGTAACATCCAATATCCACGAAACACTGATACCTTTAATCATCCAACCAAAATGCACAAAATACAGGATGCACACTTTCAAACTTCTCTTATTAGCCTGTTTGCAATTTGATTAACAGTGTGGTTTTGCTTTGCCACCCAGGTCCTTTCTGGAAGCAGGACTTACCATTTAGGGGTGTGTTCTGGCGCAGCAGATGTACCCCCAGGAAAATGCAAAGATGCAGCAGTATGTTTGGTCTCTGGCAACAAGGCTATCTCATTTGGCAACAGAAATGAAATGAAAATAGATTACCGGCATCAGGATGAAGTTGTCATTTTGCAATATGAGGGTGGTGATGCATGTCCTCCGGGTAAGGCTTTCTAAAGCTGCTATTAAAAGTATCACAGGAATGCTTCCATTATCATAAGCCACATGTATTATCCAGAATTGAGGTTAACCAGTCTGCAAGGTCTGAGTAGCATTAATAACTTGGCTCATTTCTCCTTACAGTAGTCCTTTCAAAGATGTAGTACTGCTGTTTAGATAGAGGTAATACACACAAGGCTAACCAGATAGAAATTTTCTCTCAGAACGTCCTTCAGGGAGCACTTGAGACTGAATTTTCCCAAAATGCATTTATGTAGCTGTCTCAGGGGCTGCTTGTAATATTTTTGCTACCCACTTGCAACTTTAGAAATGTGGATGTGGAAGGAGGAAGAAACTATCAGATGTGCACATCACAATACAGTTTGCACTCGCTGACAAGATGTACCTCAGGCTTTTAGGGCTTTTCAAGTTTGCTCATGTTTGGCAATTTTTCTTGCCCACTTCCACATCTTTTTATATGAGCAGGCAGCAGTTAACCTTCCAGGCAATTCAAAGTGAAAGGAGTTCATGCAGTGTAGTGAATGCAAAGATGCAGCTTCAGATAGCAGGCATAGAGTGCCCCTGCCCCATGATAATTCCTTTCTAGGCCCCATTGTTGTCTCAGTGCTAGAGAGAGACTCTTGATCAGCTATCACTTGTTGGGAATCAAGATCAGGGTTTCTTCTGCTAGCACAGGGAAATACAACTATGACCATTCCATGGTGTTTGGACCACAGCTCCAATAATTCCTCACAACTGACTGTGTTGTCCACTGTTGCCTAGTGCTACAGAGAATCTGCCTTCACTTGAAACTGAAGGAGGGGCCTACCCATTGATG
This sequence comes from Sceloporus undulatus, assembly GCF_019175285.1. Taxonomy (NCBI): domain Eukaryota; kingdom Metazoa; phylum Chordata; class Lepidosauria; order Squamata; family Phrynosomatidae; genus Sceloporus; species Sceloporus undulatus. The sequence continues at coordinate 79,514,340 of NC_056522.1, read as the reverse complement.
TCACTGGCTCCAGGAGTTGTGGGCAGAAGAGTTTCCAAACTCTTAACATATGGAAAACTCTTATCACTGATACCAATCATATAACTAGTCACTTGACTTTTCTAATTTTGGATGGCAATCTTTATGGTATGAGGGCTCTTGTCTATAGTATGGTTGTGAAAGGCGTATTTGTATATTGCCATGTGTATGTGAAAACTGCACTTGCCACAGCATGTTGATGATTTGCCCCTTTTACTTACAGTGACTGAAATGGGTGAGGTATGTGTCTTTCCTTTCCAACACAAGGGTAAAATGTATTCCAAATGCATTATGGAGGACCATGAGCGTCCATGGTGTGCCACTACTGAAAACATGGACAAAGATAACAAATGGGGCTTCTGTGGAAATGGTAAGCAAGGGTACCAGAATGGTGCTGTTCTCTGGTGGGTTAGATTGAAAATCTGTATTGCATAGTTTTGGAATAAATAGGTAGCTGGGTGTTCAGCAGCACCCAGAGAAAAAGAATGGGGAAAAATCAACCATGCTAAATTATATTGTAGCCCTTTAGCATATATTTTAGAAATCATGAGAATGGTTGCACACACTCTGTTACAAGGAAGAGAAATAGGATATTTTAACTGGAATGTTTCCCCATCACTGCTTGGGGCAGTCATGTACACAGAGCTTCTCAGTCAAATGCAAATTCAAGTAACATGCATGCAGTTTGAACAAAGATAGCTTACACAAACTGATTAAGAAGCGAGAACAGCTTTTTCTCTCTCTGAGGTCAGGAATCCATCTGGGAAGGGTCTTGTTAAGAGGGTGTCTGCCTGTGTGAGTGTGTTTTCATTGGATCGGGCTAGTGACAGAAAGCACAGTCTGATCTAATCCTCGATTTGTTCATTTTCACAGTTAACTATACAAAGCACAGCACAGTTTGCTGCCTATCTGCTCAGAAGGAAGGCATAAGCTGGCCAATGATCTTAGCTGTACGTTAGAGCTTCCTAGGATCTAAATATCCTCTTATCTCTGACCAGTAATTTTAGATGACAACAGAAGAACATTGTGAACAGTTCAGGAATCCCTATACATTGTTGTTTTTGCCACAGTGACGTTTCCTGCTCCTGATTTTTAACAACTACTACTGTGTGGGTTGTCATGTGCATTAACAGCGCCAGAAGTAGAGAAGAAATACAGTCTTCCTCTCACCCTAATGACTGAACTCCTGAGGCTTCTTGAAAAATATAACTGAATATATAAACTTCAGAGTGAACTCATTTAAGATAGGAAAAATAATTTTAAAAATACACTGTTTCCCTTGCTCCTCAATTCACTTTTCCACTCTAGTACTTGAACATGTTGGTCTTGGGCAGGGGGAGAACACCAAGTCTGAAACAGGCTTAGGAGGGGCAAAACCAGGGGGAAGCCCCCCTCCCACAATTCCTAGAGGATGCTTGGGGCTTTTAAAAACTATTAAATTTGTTTAATTAAAAAAAAAAACTTTTTGGCTTATGGAAAGCCACACTTTGTCCAGCCCTCTTCTACACTATTTATATATTATTATGTTCTTAACTACATATAAGTATGTTCCTAACTGTTCAGTGCTGGAATCACCGTAACAAGATAAACTTCCATTTTGAATTAGAATGCATCAAAGAAAGTAATTAATTAGACACTAACATAGTATCCAGGGATTTGTGAAAATATCTAGATTTTTTTTATTGTCCTAATCATAAATCATAGAATCTTAGAGTTGGAAGGAACCATAGGGGCCATGTAGTCCAGCCACTTGCCATGCAGGAATACACAGCTGATGATACCCATCCATTCACTGTTTATAGGTCTCAAAAGATGGAGAGGCCACCACCTTCCAGGGCACTCTTTTCCATTGTCTAGCAGCTCTTGGAGTAATAAAATTTTTCCTAATGTTTGAATATGTCTTCAGAAGTTAGGTTTTTTTAGGCTTTATAGTTTATGATTGTAAATGTTTGCTCCTATCTTGTAGTATCTGGGCATCGAGAGTCTACTATTATTTTCCAATGTGATGATAATGCTGGGAATGGAAACCCTCAGCTTTTGAGTGAGACACTTGACTGTGCTGTAACATTTCAATGGAAAACACAAGTTGTGTGTCCACCCCGGAAAATGGAGTGCAAGTTTATTCAGAAGCACAAAACCTACGATTTGAGAGTTCTTTCCTCCCTCACAGGATCATGGGTCTTTGCTGACAAAGACAGCTCATTGTGAGTATATATAAGAATTATAATGGAAAGCAGCTCACCAGTTTATTTTTAATTAGATAATTAACTTACACATTTTCTAGGTGGCTTTATGTTGTGTGATAATATGAATTTGGGTTAAGGAAGTACTTTCCCAAGTTCCTAGTCTGCCATTCAGACCACTATAATAGTCTAGAATGTTTATTCAATGTCCAAAGGGGAAATAGTATAAGAAATTGCAAAGGTTCTGCTTATTTAATGTAGAAAAGGTGGGCAAAAGTACAGCTCACAGACACCATGGATCACTGTGTTTTAGTTGATATACTTTCTGACCTCAGGTTTTCAAACTTTACTGGTTTAAATCTTATTTGTCAGATCTTTTGCAGTGATCACGGGTAGTCAGATTTCCTCCTGTGTTCCCTTATCTTTTACCCCCCACATCCAGGCCACAGCCAAAGTTTGTAGATTCTTTCTTTACAACACTGCCAAAATCCGTCCATTTCTCTCGACCTCCACTGCCAAGACTCTGGTCCATGCTCTGGTGGTCTCCTGACTAGATTACTGCAACTTCCTTCTGGCAGTGCTTCCTCTCTCTCATCTTTGTCCTTTAATTTCCGTTCCTCATTCAGCAGCACGCATCATTACATCCGCTCACCGCTTTGACCATGTTTCTCCTTTATTACCATCCCTTCACTGGTTCCCCTTTCTCTTCCATATCCAATATAAGCATCTGTTGTTGACCTTTAAAGCCCTGCATGGGCTGGCCCCTCTTTATTTATCTGATCTTCTTTCTCCGTACATTCCCACTCGTACCCTCCATTCTAGTAGTCAAGGTCTGCTGTCCCAGCCTAGGATCTCCACTGCCCCATCTCGGATTCATCCCTTCTCACTTGCTGCCCCTCACTCCTGGAACCTTCTTTCCCCATGAACTTGGGTGATGATATTTTATTGTGATATAGATGTTATTGTGATTTTATGCTTGTAATCCTGCTTTGATCCATTGGGAGAGGCAGGAAATAGAAATAAAATTTATTATTGTTATCATCATCATCATCATCATCATCACCACCATCACTTCTTTGACCACTTTTAAATCTGAGTTGAAAACTATCCTGTTCAGGGAAGTGTTCCCAGGCTATCTATCTGATATTTGATTGGATAGTTGATGTTGATCTTTTAAATTGTTGCCTGCTTATTTTAACTATTTTATATTATTACCTATTGTTTTATATGTATTTTGTAGATTGCATGCCATTGGCAGGTTTTATTTTTATTGATTTGATCATTTGTATGTACAGCGTTGTGTACATTTACAGCGCTATAAAAATAAACAACAACAACAACAACAATAATAATAATAATAATAATAATCGCTCCCAGTACCATTTTTCTAGTACCCCAGGTGTTCCTGCACCCCATTCCAGACTTGAGAATGGGATTTTAATCACTCTGCCTAAAGGCAGCCAAAACCAGAATAAATTGTAAGATTTGGCACAATTATGCAACTTTACTCAATCAGCACAATTTTCCAAGTTGCCAGATTCACCTTTCGTAGATGCAGAATTTAAACTTATAAATATGGGATTTAAACTAGATTCTAAGTAGTCCTAGGAGCCTTTTTTGACTGACAAGTGGGGTAAAATGCTTTGTATAAATATACAGTACTGATATAGGTTCTGATTAGGTTGCCGTAATGAATTGCATTTCCCTTTCTTTGTCTCATTTATAGTTACTATATGAATCTTTGTCAGAGGGTCCATGAAGGGCCCACAGGTTGCCCAGAACAGGCAAGTGTTTGCCGAAAAAATCCAAATGGAGCTGTGCAGGTTCTGGGATTAGTGCATACTCAGAAACTGAATGTAACAGGTAGAGTATATGTTTTGAAGCTCTTGTTCACAGTGGGAGCGGCAACACAATGACTTTTCAGTGTTCATGTGTAGAAAATCTTCCATGTAAAGAATAATGTGCATTTTATTAAGCTCCCTTACCTTTATTTCTAAAATCTGTTTTAAATTTCATATTTCATCTCACTTGGGCTACCTTAGAATTAATTCTGTTCCTAACCTGATGAATTCCTAATTTAAGTGCAGTCCAGTCGTGTTTGAATTGGTAAGTATTGCTTTAAGAAATCCTTAGGATGTAGGTTTCCTCCATCGTCAATATTACCATCTATGTGGGGGTTCCATTAATGCAGGGGTAGGCAACCTTTTTGAGCCGGGGGCCGGGTTGCTGTCCCTCAGACAACTGGGGGGCCGATGCTGGGGGGTGGAGCTTCACCCTCCGAGGGCGGGGCCACGTGCCAGGGGTGGAGCTTCCACCTTCTGAGGGCGGAGCTTCCACCGAAGCCCCGCGGGGAGGAGGAGGCGTGTGCCCGCCCTCTCCTCCTTGGTCCCTTCCCTCGGCTGAATGGGCTCCAAGGGGCCCTTTCAGCCAAAGGGGAGGGAGGCCAAACAGAAGGGCTTGGGCACCTGTCCCAGGCCCTTCCCTTCGGCCGAAAGGGCTCCAAGGGCTGTGGAGGAGCCCAGGAGGCAGCAGGCTATTTCTGTAGGCCCATTCTCAACTCGTGCAGCCCCAGGCCTCCCTCCGGAGAGAGGCCTGGGGCCGCAAGGGCCGTGGGGGAGCCCGCGGAGGTGGTAGGCCACTTTTGCGGGCCCCTTCTTTGCCTGTGCGGCCTCAGACTTCCCTCCGGAGACAGAGGCCTGGGGCCACAAGGGCCGTGGGGGAGCCTGCGGAGGCGGCAGGCCACTTCCGCGGGCTCCATTTTGGCCCGTGCGGCCCCAGGCTTCCCTCCGGAAAAAGAAGATAAGAGGGGAAAAAGAGGAGGAAGAGAGGAAGAGGAAAAGAAGAGGAGGAGGATGAGAAGAAGAAGAGGAGGAGGAAGAGAAGAAGAAGAGGAGGTGGAAGACAAGAAGGGAAGAGGAATAGGAGGAGGAAGAAGAGGAGGAGAAAGAGAGGAAGAAGAAGAGGAGGAAGAGGGGAAGAAGGAGGAAGACAAGAGGGGAAGAAGAAGGGAAGAGGGGAAGAGAAAGAAGGGGAAGAGGGAAAGGAGGAGGAAGAAGAAGAGGAGGAGAAAGAAGAGCATGAAGACGAGGGGAAGAAGAGGAGGAAGAGAGGAAGAAGAGGAGGAGGAAAAGGAAAAGGAGGAGCCCTCGGAGCTCAAGAAGGGAGGGAAGCCTCTCCATAGAAAGGCTTCCTTGCCCCCCCCCCAGGCTCCAGCCAAGGGCCCAGGCTGCCCTGGGAGCCACGGAGGGAAGGGAAGCCTTTCCATGGAAAGGCTTCCCTGGTCCCCACGGGCTCCAGCCAAGGTCCCAGGCCGCCCTGGGAGCCACGGAGGGCAGGGAAGCTTCTCCATGGAAAGGCTTCCCTAGGCCCCCCGGGCTCCAGCCAAGGGCCCAGGCCGCCCTGGGAGCCACGGAGGGCAGGGAAGCTTCTCCATGG
>NC_056522.1:79475729-79508679 GCF_019175285.1 Sceloporus undulatus | reverse complement strand
CCGTGGCTCCCAGGGCGGCCTGGGCCCTTGGCTGGAAGCCCCAGGGGGGGCCTAGGGAAGGCCTTTTCCATGGAGGAAGCTTCCCTGCCCTCACGTTGGCTCCCAGGCAGCCTGGGCCCTTGGCTGGAAGCCCGGGGGGAAGCCAGGGAAGGCCTTTCAATCGTCGCATGAGGATCTTCCCTTGCCCTCCTTGGCTCCACAGGAGCAGGCCCTGGGCCCTTGGCTGTGAGCCCCGGGGGGGTTGGTGGGGGGGGGGGGCCTAGGGGAAGACTTTTCCCATGGAGAAGCTTTCCCTGCCCTCCGTGTGCTCCCAAGGGCGGCCTGGGCCCTGGTGGTCATGGAGCCCGGGGGGGCCCTAGGGAAGCCTTTTCCATGGAAGGCTATCCATTTCCCCTTCCGTGGCTCCCAGGGCCAGCACTGGTGGCCCTTTGGCTGGAGCCTGGGTGGTGGGGGGCAAGGCAAGCCTTTCTAATTGGAGAAGCATTCCCTCCCTTCTTGAGAGCTCCGAGGGCTCCTCGTTTTCCCTTTTCCTTTTCCTCACTCCTCTCTTCATCTCTTCCCCTTCTCCTCCCTTCTTTCTACCCTCGGTCTTCATGCTCTTCTTTCTCCTCCTCTTTCTTCTTCCCCCCCGTCCTCCTTTTCCCCTCTTCCCCCTCTTTCTATCTCACCTCTTCCCTTCTTCTACTCTTTCTCCACTCTTCCTCCTCTCTACTCTTCCCTCCTCCTATTCCTCTTTCCCTTCTTGTCTTCAACCCTCCTCTTCTTATCTTCTCTTACCTCCTCCTCATTTCATCTCTTAATCCTTCTCCTCTTCTTTCTATCTTCCTCTCTTACTCCTCTTTTTCCCCTCTTATCTTCTTTTTCCGGATGGAAGCCTGGGCCTCACGGGCCGAAAAATGGAGCCCGCGGAAGCGGCTCTGCCGCCTCCGCAGGCTCCCCCACGGCCCTTGTGGCCCCAGGCCTCTTCTCTGAGGTAAGTCTGAGGCCGCACAGGTCAAAGAAGGGGCCCCGCAAAGATTGGCCTTACCACCTCTCGTGGGCTCCCCCCACGTGCCCTTGTCCGGCTCCCAGGCCTCTCTCCGGAGGAATCCTGGGGCCTGCACGGGTTGAGGCGAATGGCCTACAGAAATAGCCTGCCGCCAATCCTGGGCTCCACTCCACAAGCCCTTGGAGCCACTTTCCGGCCGAAGGGAAGGGCCTGGGACAAGGTGCCCAAGCCCTTCTGTTTGGCCTCCTCTACCCTTTGCTGAAAGGGCCCTTGGAGCCCCATTCCAGCCGAAGGGAGGGACCAAGGAGGAGCAGTAGCGGCACACGCCCTCCTTCCTCCACCGCGGGGCTTCGGTGGAAGCTCCGCCCCCACAGAAGGTGGAAGCTCCACCCCTGGCACGCTGTCCCCGCCCTCGGAGGGTGAAGCTCCACACCCCCCAGCAATCGGCCCCCCCCAGTTTGTCTGAGGGACAGCAACCCGGCACCCCGGCTCTCCAAAAAAAGGTTGCCTACCCCTGCATTTAATGAACCCCCACATAGATTGGTACATATTGATGATGTAGGGCAAACCTATCATCCTAAGGATTTCTTAAAGACAATACTTTACCAATTTCAACACACGACGGGACTGCCCAACTTTACTTACATAGGAATCATCAGGTTAAACGAATTAAGTCGAAGGTAGCGGGAACGGAGGGCAGGGAAGCCTCTCCAAGGGAAGGCTTCCTTGCCCTCTTGGTGGCAGTGGCAGGAGCGGGCTGGTCCTCCTTCTCTCCGCTGCTCTTAAAGGGCCAGCGCAGCTTGGATTCCAAGAGAGCTCCAGGCTGCCCTTGGCCCTTTAAGAGCAGCGGGGAGGAGTAAGATGAAGCCAGGCCTCGTCCTCCTCACTGCCGCTGCTCTTAAGGTCCAGGGGCAGCCTGGAGGCCTCTTGGCATTCAAGCTGCGCCTGGCCCTTTAAGAGCAGCGGGGGCGAGGAGGACGAGGCTTGCCCTCATCCTCCTTGCCCCCACCACCACGGAGGAAGGGCCGGGGGCAGCCTGGAGGCCTCTGGACCTCCAAGCTGCCCTTGGCCCTTTAAGGGCGGTGGCGAGGAGGAGGATGAAGCCAGGCCTCATCCTCACCGCTGCATTTAAAGGGCCAAGGGGAGCTTGGAGGCCCAGAGGAGGAGGATGCGGCGGCGGTGGCAGGACTGGGCGGGGGCCGGTCCTGACGCCTCCGCGGGCCGCATATGGCCCGCGGGCTGGGGGTTGCCGATGCCTGCATTAATGGTTGGAAAAATTAACTTCTCTTCAAAATGTCAAATATTCCTGAAGTTGATTTTTATCCTTATGAAGGGATTACTGTTAGTCTTTAAAAACTAAATCATGAACACATACTGACTATTCAGTTTTGGGTCACATATTGGTAGAAAAGGGGCTTATAAATAAAAATAAATAAATAAAAATCACATGACAGAGCTAGTTATGTTTTCTGAAGGAAACATTTTCACTGGAAGGTCAGAAATGGTGATGATTGACATAGGGCCGAAACAGGCAGACAGCTTCAGTCGGCTTCAAGCTGGCTTGGGGCTGTGGCGTTTACGTGCACCACACCACCAAATTGCCTGGAAGTCGCACTGGCAATTACATGCCAGGTGATTTCTGGGTGACTTGGGGGCATGGCGTTTAGATGCCACGTGCCCCAGAGCTGGCAAAAAACCAGCTCCAGAGACAAAGGGGTGACTTTTTTCACCTCAAATAGGAGCAGATTTTTTTCTGCTCCTATTTGGGACAGAAGCTGGCTGGATTGGGGGCACACATCTGTTTGCCATGGCCCCAGTCCAGCCTAAATGGGGCATCTTCAAGCTGCCTCATCGGAGCCGTTTGTTTCGCCCTGAAGGCTAACAGTTTGATTCTCTCTTTCTCCCACTCTTTTTTTGGGGGGGCTTTCAAGCTTTGCTTGCTATACTTTCACAGACATGGTTTAGAACAGTGATTCTCAGCTTTTGTGTATTAAGTCTTACTAAGTCTGTCAGAAAGGCTACTTTTTTCCAAGAAGGGCACGTACATGTTTACAGATATTTTGTTCCTATATTTATCATTGATGGTATATTTTAAGGGCATAAAATTGTAGTTAGTATTGTGAAGTCGAAGGCTTTCATCGCCGGCATCCATAGTTTTTTATGTTTTTTTTTGGGCTATGTGGCTGTGTTCTAGAAGATTTTATTCCTGACATTTCGCCAGCATCTGTGACTGGCATCTTCAGAGAATGCTGACCTGAAGGAGTGTGTGTGCGCGCACACACACACACACACACATATACATACACACTGTGTGATCCTGGGTGAGGAGGAGTGATCCCCATGTTAATCTGTGTATTGTTCTGTTGTTGATGGCCAGGCCTCAGGATATGCAAAGGATACCCACTCCCATCCAGGTATAAACTCTTCTAGAACATGGCCACATAGCCCCCAAAACCCACAAAAAACCGTGGTTAGTATTGTTGTGAGTAAATATGAATGATAATTTTTGAAAACAGTAGTTATTCTGGACATGATTTTTGCTGCTCTGATATCTATAAAACAGAGAATAAAAATTCTTGCAGAGAATAGATGAACAATTGTAGTAGTATTGGGGATAATTTTTTATACTAGAAGAAACACAAACAGTTAAAAATTGTACTAAGAAAGATAGTTTGTCAAAAAGCTACAGATGAATAATCCATGGCAGGTGGGCTTGGCATAAAATAGCATGTCACACTTGCAGAAGGAATTGTCCCACTAGTTGAGACCCAGTGAACTGAACTGCATCTTGAATTCAAAGGGTGTCTTTTGCTATTGATTTACAAGAAAATGGTGCTTTGTTTCAGATGATAAAATTCTTATCAGTTACTCCAATGGTCATGAATGTCAGCAGAGAGGGAAGAAAGCAACAACTGTCATAGAGCTGCAATGTGCGAAAACAGTTGGCTTGCCAAGATTTGATAGGTAAGCATAAGAGTATATTTGGTCCTGCTGATGGAACACATTTCCTTCTCATGCATCCTTCAGAACTGCTCCAAATAGTTGGGAAATCCTCACACAAATTGAAGGAGGAGGTAGAGAAGTATTAGGGACATGCAAGTAATGTGTCTCTGCTTCAGTTTTTCTGCGGGGTTTGCCCAATATTGATGATCCTGGATCTCTTGAATGATTACTACCTCAGGCCATTACATATCAGTTTGGAATATTTCCCTATATGGGCCTGTCAGGCTCTGAGATTTTCAAGAAATGCACTTCTCTCAGTTCCACCTTCCCAGGTTTGTTTGGTGGGAACACAGTAGAGGATCTTCTTGTTGGCTTCTCTCAGGCTTTGGAACTGCCTAAGAAGGCTAGAATGACTTTGTCCTTGTTGTCATTTCATGCTTTTCTAATAATTGACTGTGAGGGCGTTTCATTGTGTGCTGTTTAACATTGCCCCTCTTTCATCCCAAGATTGTGTTTAATAAGTAATGTTACCATTCAGAATTGAGGGGGGGGGGGGGGGGGGGATATACCTTCTGGCCTTGGTACTCTTGATTGGTCAGCAAGATTCATTTAATTTGAATGTCATACTCTTTTTTTCCCTTTTTATTTTTTTTAATTTATATTTCTTTATTTTTGTATTCTTTTAATGAATCTGTTTATAGGGTTTTAAGGTTAGGTAATGATTAATTGTATTTTACTATTAACTTCTTATATGTTTTTCTTTTTCTTTTGGTAATTGTCTTCATTGTGTTTATTTTAATTTTGTGAGCCACCTTCGGTCCCAGTACTATGGAAGAAAGTAAGATAAATAGGAATTCTTCATCATCACTTAATACTTTTAACACGTCTCTGCAGCTATAAGTTCTAGCAATATTCTTTAACATATGAAAATCTCATGTTACTAATCTGCCAGTTAGCCACTTAAAATGCTGACGTGCTGTAGTATAAATATGCAAAAATATATGAAATAGTAATCTGTCAGCATTTTCTCTAAAGCCATTTTTTCTTGCTGAGTTGTTTCTCTTTCCTTCCATTATGTTTTCTTGTTTCTGTTTGCAGCACGCGTGCAGTTTCTTCCTGTCTTGACATTTGTCATTGTGTCTTGTTCCCTTCGCTATCAGGCATGGTTTTATTTAGCTCTGTCTTTTGCTGGTCCTATATACTGGCATAATTTAGTATTCTCAAGGTGAAGAATTCCTCTTTTAAATTATCTTCTAGTGAACTCAGGTGACATACATTGTCAAAATCTGGTGAGGGAAATCTGTCAAGAGTAGACAGTGGATTGTATAATGGGTTATAAAATGGTGCCTTTAATGAGAATAGAAAACTTTTATAAAAACTGAGGAATGTATTATTGATCTCAGTCAGATGTTCAGTTAACATGATGATACTACTTATTTTTGGGATACATTCTGCTGCCACCTACACTTATTGTTGCCAGTTTATAGCTCTCTTCTCAAATTTTTCTTGTTAGGATTGATGAAGAAAATTGTGCTTATTACATCACATGGGAAACACGGGCTGCTTGTGCTGTGAAACCCCAAGAAGTAAACATAAAGAATGGCATGGTGATAAATCCAGTAACTGGAGCAAATTTCAGTTTGGGTGATATCTATTACAAGTAAGTAGTCTCTCCCAGGTATAATAAAGCCAGTAGAAAGGGCAGGGCTAAAATTACACCAGGAGAATGTGTCTGAAAGGCCTGAGAAAAATCAAGCAAAATGGAGCTGCCTCTGCCTATAATTTAAGATTCAAATGATGGCTATAATCTTACTATAGGAAACATACCTCCCTTAGTTCACAATACATGAGAAAACATACTTTAGTTGGAGCAGTGAAGGCTACAAGATTCTCAGTTGTTGCTCAGGTGTGCAAAACATTCATACCCCAGTGCATAAGTGAGGCTGGATAACGTTTGGTGAAGTTTTGCAGACAGTATTGTGAAAACAATATGTTCCTAAAGGCATATAGAATAGAAGAGTCACAGATTAGTCAGACAAAGGCTATTTTACCCTGTTAGTTGGATTTGGACTTGGCAAGTTTACATGAGCTACACAAGCCATCCTGAATATAGAATTCTTATGAACTGTAGGTAAGAATAGGTATTGAACCTTTTACTTTACTAATACCTTTTAACTTGATATTGACTGTGGTTGCCTTTGTATTTTAATTTGACTTAAACTTGCTCTGCTTCAGATTATACAATGCCTCTGGAGATATCAGAACAAATGGTGACATCTACATATATGAGATTCAGCTTTCTGCTATTGCTCACTCAGAGCATCAGGAATGCTTGGGAGCTAGCATATGCCAAGTGAAAAAATCAGAACCCCGTTACCGGAGAATTGGATCTTCTGACAAGGCAAAATATTACATTAAAGGTAAATACTTATTTGGTCTAACAACTTATACTATAACAAGTACAAGTATGGCTTTTCTTTTCTTTTTCATTTTTGCTGTTTTCCAAATAGCTTACCACTTCCTTGGCTTCCAAGGAGATTGCAACCCTGGCATGCAGAAATTGACTACAACTGTCAACATATAACATTGTTGTGGTGTGCCTTCATGTCATAGCAACCCTATCATGTGTATTTTTTGGCAAGTTTTGCCCTTGTCTTCCCCTGAGGTTGAGAGAATGTGACTCACCCAAGATCAACCAGTGGTGTAGGGTTAAGCAAATTACAATCTAGCAATCCAGCACTTCTGTCAAATGGCCACGTAGTCCTCCATCATTGTCAGAATAGTAATAATAACAACAACAACAACAACAACAACAACAACAGGATTTATTTATATGCCACCCAATCACTGGGAATCCGGGCAGCTTACAACAGAGGGGATAATAGATGGCTCCCTGCCCTCAGGCTTACAATCTAAAAAGACATGACACAAAAGGAGAAGTAGAGGGGATCAGGTCCAGTATTCTTCTCTCCCTCTGAGGCCTGGACCAAGGCAGATGGACTGGAGGGAGGGCTCTTTTTCTTAATCAAGGCCAGGCCTGATGGCGTTGGGCCTGTCCTTTCACTCCCTCCCAGACCAGAAGATGACAGTTGGAAAGAGGGAGGGGAGGGCTCTAGTCCCTCTACTTTCCTGAAAGCCTGGATGTAGAGGTGAAAAAATGCATAAAAATAATTATTTCTTTCATACACCTTTTTACCCTGTCTGTCTCTTCCCTTGATTCCTTTACCTATTTGGGCTGCAGTTTGTGCACCCCATTATAGAATGTGTTCTTGGCAGAGCAGACACTGATGACCCGTACTTAAGACCTGGAAGGCATTCATCGAACTGATGGGCAGGCTACAGTGCAATGTTAATTTCCGGCCATCCAAAAGGCAATCTTAAAATATTTAGATACTACTGGGCTTGATGGATTGATCCAAGATTTGCAGTCACATCATATTCTCTCCTGTTTATAGCTCTGCAATATTCAGGGGGTGGGGTTTGAGATGTTGCCACTTGTAAAATAATTTCAATATTTTATTTTTTTCCCCCCTCCTCCTCTTTTTTTTTTTTTTTTTTTTTTTTTTGTAGATGGTGATCTGGATGTTGTATTTTCCTCTGATTCCAAATGTGGCAGAGACCAAACAAAGGTTGTGTCCTCAAATATTTTCTTCCACTGCAGTGAACAAGCCAAAGAAGGCATTCCTGAATTCCTTCATGAGTCATCAGACTGCCAATACCTGTTTATCTGGCACACCTCGGCAGTTTGTCCATTGGTGTAAGTCCATTTTTTTTGAGCAGGAAAGCGCGCCTGTTCTTATCCTGTGGGAGCTGGCTCATCACAGAAGGCCACATTGCATGCATATCTGGAGTAACATTTACACACTGTGGTGTTCACAATAATTCAGTCACTCTTGAGTAAATTAGATAGTAGCAGCCTTTTAAGGGAGTATCATGATTGGAAGTGGCTCCCATGTAAAGATAGTCAATTGATCAGATTCTTAGTTGTAAATATTTATGAACTACTGATTTAATGAATTGGCATAATTCTTTCCTCTTTGACTGCCCTTGATTGTTTTTTTTTAATTTAAGATTTGTATACTTCCATTCAGAAACAATGAAACAAAAGAGTGGAATATTTGTAATTCAGTTTTCAGTTTAAACCCCCCCCCTGCAAACCCTGAGATGGAGTACTGCCTGGCATTTAAAAAATAATTGAACAGGCACCAGTTGAGGTAGGGTGCTCACCAGCTGGGATGCCAGTGATAGGAGAAAGAATCTCTTTTCTTTATTGCCATTTGCCTTCTTTTGTGGCAAATGTATTAAACAAACAAACAAACAAGACCTTCTCAGTGGAAGGTCTTAACACTGAGCCAGATTGATGTAGCAGCAGGCAATTTTGCATGTTTCTGGGTTCCAAGCCCTGGAGCACTGTAAAGTTTAAACCATCACCTTGAATTGGACTCAGAAAGACAGACAATGTAAATCTCTCAATCCTGGCAGGAAATGTTGCTAGTAAACAACCTTGGGTATAATCCTAGTTTATGCATTTTAAACTACGGTAGTCACAATTTCTGAACCATCCTTAAGAGCAGCTCATATATATTTACTAAAGTAGGCAAAGCAATGGTATCAAAACATGGATCACCATTGCATCATTTCACTCTTTCTGAAGAGGTAGAATTCAAAGATATAGCTGTGTTAGTCTGTAGAATCAGTATGTAGAGAGAGCTTGTTGCACCTTTGAGAGTAATTGAAAGAAAGAAGTTGGAAGCATGAGCTTTCGTAGACTTCCGTCTACTTCCTCGGAAAAAGCATCTAAGTCTACGAAGTCTATGAAAGCTTATGCTGTCAGCTTCTTTCTTTCAGTTAGTCTCAAAGGTGCTACAAGATCTCTCTACATACTCTTTTTGAAGAGGCTCATGCCCCAGCCTAAGTGATAAAATGCATTTTGTGCCATTAAACACACCCAAAGCCTAAAGTTAACAAAGAGTACTCCTAGATTGCAAACCTGGATTTTTAAATGCTACAAAATTATAGCTTTAACTGTCATGACAACATCCTATGGAATCCTGGGATTTACTGTTTAGAAAGAGGTATCAAGGATTCCCTAAGGGACAGCCATGGCAGTTAATGTTGTATCAGAGTGCTATAATTATTTGATGTGAAGAAGAGCCTGGTTTTTCAGAGGGAGTACAGCTCTATTTAGCATATGTTAAACATCTTCCCCTTTGACTAGGAGATAATCAAAATACATTACTCCCATTTTATCAGAACTCAGTTTATTGGCCCTCATCCAGTCTGTCACAGAGTCCAGACCACAATTTAGCTATTCCACCTCACCTTGCTTGACCTAGATAACAGAAAAAAATGAAATAAGAGTTTGAATGCAACTAGTATTTTGCTTTATACAATCCCAATTCTGTAATGGCCCCTTCCAGCAGCTTCATATGGATATCAAGTATCATGGGGAACAAAATGAGACCTTATGGGAGCCCACTTCAGTGAGTGCCATCAATCTAAACTGGAGTGGTTAAAGTGCAGCCACACTTTTCCAGACCTGAATCCCCTCACCAGTCCCCAAAGGAAAAGAATCAGCATAATTCTGGGGCTGTTTTGCCTTAATGAGTTTACATCAAATACATTAAAATGTGCAAAAAATACTTCCACCCCCACAAGTACCCTGGAACACCTCTCGGTTGTCAGCTGCACTCACTCTCAGAAGGGCAACCAGAATAGACATCATTATTTCCTATCACGATTTGGAGAATATCTACAGAATAAATAGCTCTATTTTCCTTGATGATTCCTCTCAAAATGGTGATAGAAAGTGAAGGTATGTTTTTTTCCTGTACCATTTTGAGAGTGGCTGCAGAAGAAAACTGAAATATTTGGAACTTGTCTGTGTGTGAGGTGGGGGTGAGACCAGTAAGGGAATGTAGGATGGGGAAATTGGCCTCTGGTCCCCTCATAGTTAAAGAAAGCGAGTGTGGCATAGTGGTTTGAGCACTGGATTCAATTCCCGGCTTAGCCATGAAACCCATGCTCTCAGCCTCAGGGGAAGGCAATGGCAAACCTCCACTGAAGATATCTTGCCAAGAAAATCTCATGATATGAAAATGACCTGAAAGCACACAACACACACACACACACACACACCCCTCTCTTTCACAGTCGCACATGCCTGGTCTAAGTGTGGTTCCTCAAAGCTACCCCTTTATTGTATTCTGCCATCCATGACACTGGATGAACATCTGGCAAGTAGTTTTCTTGAAAGCAGTAGTGCTGGGAAAACTGTCTTGTCTAGTTTGAAGACATTTTCTGGTGAGCTCTGAGAATCAGTGTTTAGAACAACACATGTGAATGTGTTCACTAATCACTTGCTAGACCAGCTTCCTCCACATGACTCAGAACCAGCACTTTGGCAAAATGCTTGGATACCTATTGTATTTGGCCAAACATGTTCAAATACTGGCTTCCAGGACGTCCCTCAGAATAGCAGTGCAGGTGGGATTGATGGGTTCTTGGCTCCTCTGTTCTGTGGTTTCCTGTTCAATGCCTTAAAGAGCTAATGCTGAATCAAGGGATCCTCTGAAATAGGATAGAATAGATCTCAGAGGACTACAGCATGCTCTGAATTAATGCAGTAATGCTTTCTATATCATTTACAGAACCTCGGAGACAACAAATGACAAAACATATGAGGAAGGTCATTTTTATAAAGGCCTCTCAGGAAGAAGCCAAGCAGTTGGAGCACTACTGAGTTTGCTCCTGGTGGTTCTTACAGTATGCCTAGTGATCTTGTTACTTTACAAAAAGGAAAGAAGGTAAGTTGAAAAAGGCTACAGGCTTTTTTTTAAATAACGACTTCTTGGTCTCTTCCATTCCAACACAGATGCTTTCTAGAGTGGCCAAGCATATATTTTTGTTATGCTCTACCACCAAAAAGCATATCAAGGGGATATTTAGTGGTTAAGATGCCAGTTCTGACGATTGGAAGATCAGAAGGTTGGCAGTTCAAGGCTGCATGATGGAGTGAGCTTCTGCCAACCTAGCAGTTCAAAAGCATGCAAATGCAAATAGATAAATAGGTACCACTTCGGTGGGAAAGTAACAGCATTCAATGTGGTCATGCTGGCCACATGACTGTTGGATTTGTCTTTGGATAACTTTGGTTCTTCAGCTTAGTAACAGAGATGAGCACCACCCCCTACAGTCAGTTACAAGGAGACATTCATGTCAAGGGACTACCTTTGTCTTTACTTATCATCAAGCAATGTCCCTCTCCTTCATTTCCCATCTCAAAATCAAATATTTCCGCCACTCTTCTATCTGAACAGGGATGTCACATGGGCGATCTACACACTTACGTTCATTTGTCCCTTGCCAGTGTTTCTCTCCTTACTTTTGGAATAAGGTTTACAATGGAGAGCAAGGGAGCTTGATCTTTGTATATTTCTTATTCTGGTGCTAGTTTCAACCAGTATTCCTGCAAGTTTTCTTTCAGGCATTACAGTGGAAATATGAACAATGTGTGGATCCATTTCTCAGCTCTGGCTATAAAATCTGATATAGGGCTTGGCCAGCAATTACCAGTAAAATCAGATAAATTAGGATATCTGCAATTGATACTTTTTCTCAAAGTGCATAACACTTAACTTTTTGTTTTGTAGAGAGACTATGAAGCAAAAAATTGCCAATTGCTGTCGGAGAACATCAAGTGTTTCTTATAAGTATACAAAGGTAACTTTTCCCTCTGTGTGTGTGTGTGTGTGTGTGTGTGTGTGTAGGCTTTTCTAAGATTTTGGTATGTAGACTATGAACTGTGTTCATGATTGTCAATTGTGTTTAAAATCAGTGACATGTAATTTCATGTGAGATTGAGCTGCTTCAGATATAAATTACTGCTGTCACAAAATTGTTATACGAAACTTGATTATTCATAATGTCCAGTTGTTGAGAGCCACTGTTATTCTTTAAGTCCACCTCAGTTTTGGAGATATCCTCGAGAACTCTTTTTGATCTTCATATTTGGATAGCCTAGGTAAATATTCAAAACCATTAGCAGATTGTACAGTATGTGAAGGACTTTATGTGAAATCTGTGACTATTAAGGAACTTATTTTTCAGACTAACATGTATTTCTCAGAGGGAGATAGAGAAACTCAGCAACAAGAGAGAAACACATTGGTATGATGAGCAGACTGTATTCTTAAGGGTGTACAAAGATTTATTGATGCAATTCCAATTCTAAAATAGATTTAGGATCAGTGGTGGACATCTGTTGATGGAGTAGCAGACTCTAGCAGAAGCAGGGAAGGGCCAGGGTGGAGTATCTGGAGCTCTTTTCTGGTTAACACACAGGGCAGGGAGAGCAAGAAAGTTCCACAGTGACCACTAGTACAAAATTGGATTTCACCTATGGTCTAATATAAGGTGCTGTGTGGGTGAAGGAAGTTTATCAAAAAGAACCATGCAAGTTTAAAATGTGCGTGCTTCTTAAGATTCTCTGCTTTTGAAGAGCAGTGTACTTGAAATGTATGTTAACTGGAATTGCTTCAGTTAATCCAGGGTTGAGCAAAGTGTGGCACTCCAAATGTCGCTGGACTGTAGCTTTCATCAGCTTTAGCCAGTGTAGCCAATAGTGAGCAGTGCTGGGAGCTGTAATTTGATATCCGAAGGGCTGCACTGGGCTCACCCTTGAGTTAAACCTTTGTACTCCTGTAAGAAAGTTGCCAGTAGGAATAATATAAGTAAATGTAGCTGCTATGATGTTGTCTTATACTGAATCAGTCCTGTTGTCCATCTAGCCCAGTATTCTCCATTCTGATTGACAGCAGCTCTTCAGGGCTTGCAGCAGAGATGTTTCCCATCACACGCACCCCTTTTTAAATACTGGAGATTTTAAGCATTGATCCTTGGGCCTGCTCCATACTAGAGCAAACATCTGTAGTGTGTCTGTCTGTAGAGATCTTTTAAAACGTTGTTTTCTAATTTCATCTCCTTAAACATAACAGATAAATACTGAAGAAGTGAATGAAAATGAAACAGAATGGCTCATGGAAGAAGTTGCTGCACCAAATCAGAAAGCAGGAAATGAAGGGCAAGAAAATGGCCACATTACTAGTAAAACAGTTAAATCAGATGCCCTGACATCCCTCCAAGTTGATGACATGGACAGCGAGGATGAAGTTTTAACAATTCCAGAGGTGAAAATTCATTCAGCTAGAGACATTCAGTCTCGAGGCTTTGACACAAGGAGGCCTCATTACAACAAGCCTCTTAATCTTTCAAGCAGCGATAAAGTGAACCTGCTTAATACCAGCACGAAAAGCAAAGGTAGCATCACTTTTGGCCAGCGGAAACTACAGAACTCAACAAACACAGCATCATTTCATGATGACAGTGATGAGGATTTGTTGAACGTTTAAACCTTCTGTTGTGCCTATTCACATTTCCATGTGTATATATTGAGGTGGGACAACAAAACACTTCCAACCAAATATGAAGATTTTAGCTTCAGATGCCTTCTGCAAGGGAATGTTTCAAAGGGAAAGGGGGAAGAAGAGTCAGGCCTAGTTTACAATGATTTATTTAGCGATTGCTGGATTTCTAGCATCCAGTTTGCTTGAACACGGATGTTTCTTCTCAGCCAGAAATCATACTTTTCCTTCTCTGTAGATTTTAGAGAGATGGTTTAATGCTTTCCAAGGGTGGGATCAATTTTGAACAAAATCCTTTCAACTTCAACATGAAACTTGCATTTTTAACACTCTTTATATTTATTGCTCTCACTACTCAGGTTTACAGAAATAATAATTGGCAATGAGTTCTTCCTGCAGGCAGGGTATTTGTTCTACAGATTCACCCATCACATGAAGTGGAGATGAGGGGTTCTTTGTATGTTTGCTAGGTTGCTTTGGTGTACATTTTGGAGCTGTTTCAAATTGCCTGTATATTTGATTCCTGTATCCTAATTTAAAATGGCTTGTTATGATTTGAAAAGTGTTTTTACTGGAAGGTACGAATCTCTATAGCTTTAGCCTTGGGACAGTGGCTGTCCTTTGCATGATGAGTCTTTTTCAGTATCAATCATATGACGTCTTTCATCAGTATTTGCACAGCTGTTGGTAAAATACCCCAGAATTCTCCTTTAATGCTAATTGGGCTAATGAGAAGTTGGGCCTGTTTCCAAATGGCCTTCTGTATCTTGAGGAGCAGCATGGAAGGCCTAGGACTGGTATAGATCCTCCTAACTGAATGATGTCGTGATGAGAAAAAAAGCTGTACCTTTTTAAAACTCTGTTCTTCTTCAGTGGCCATAAGGGGAAGAAAAAAATCCTCATGAACTTGCAATGTGGAAATAGTTTATTCCAGGCCAAACTATAGAATTCTTGGAACATCAGCATCACTGCTCCCCTCCCCCCCCCCCCTCCCCCCGGAGATATATGTCTGCTTTAAAGCCACAGGCCTCAGAAGCCTTAGTTGCACAGAGATGTACTCCTTTTCTGGTAATAGGTGCATGAACAAGATGCAAAAAAGAAAAAAGTCACCTTTGGATATTGTTGCTGAACATTCCAGTAACCCTCGAGCCAAAGTGATTATGTTGCTGGCAAGATGGAATGAAGATCTCCCTGCAGCACTCAGCCTCTGTTCAGTGTTTTCGTAAGGGCTCACAGGCAAAAAGTGTGTTCCTATAGACAACATACGAATCCTTGGGCTGGCCAGGCGCTCTTCCTTGTTCATACCTTTTCCTATTTACACTGGTTTCCTTAAGGTTGGTTTCCGCTTGGGAATCAGATTTAATGTAACAAAGTGTTCAAACGATTTCAATAAAAGTTAAATTATGTTTCCCTAGGATTCTTTTAACTAACCTATCAGTGTTTCATAACTTTAAAAAGCAGATCTAAAAGGTATTTAAAATGTGTTTTCATATATATATATATAGTTTAAAGTATACATAATACTGCAGATTTTAAAGGTTGACTGTGCAATTGGAGTGAATGGTTGGAAATAATGACAATCTGCTGCATTGTCACAGAAAGATTTGGATCTGGTGGGTTCCTCTATGAAGAGTGAATATTTAAAGCACTGACAATGACACCAGAGAGTGTGTGATAGGCCAAGGGCTTCTGAAACTTCATTGCATCACATGGAAGTTTCCCAGCTCTATTTTGCTAAATATGGATTTCCATTCTTTAAGAGTGGGGAGGAGGCAGTATATCAGTTACCAGTTATACTTTGTCTTTAGAAAGAACAGTCTGGAATATTTTATTCAGTCTGTTTCATAGCCAAAGTGTCTTAAGCTCATTTGGAGACACAGAAGTAGACAAAATGGCCAACTATAGTTCAGTTGGGATAAAGGGGTACTGCAGAATTATATTGTGTGCTGGTACTGAGGTTTCTCATATTAAACCATGCTGAGCACCTTGTGAAACCTCTTTCACTACTTCCAGTGGCAGCAAATGCATGAGCTGTGGACAGAAGGTGTCACTTCCTACATTGTTTTGCTGTGTCCATCAGAGGTATGATTCTATGTCAAACAAGGTTTAGAAGCAATCCTTGTACATTACTGGACAACTCATTATTTCTGTTTCATCCTGCAGAAGACTGTCTCAAACTCCCCACACTTCACTGCAGGGCGGGGGTACCTGTAGCCCTTAAGATGTTGATGACTATTATTCCCATAATCCCTGCCTGACACTCTGCAGTGGCAGGGGTCAGTGGGAATTAGAACCCAAAAATATCATGGATGTTGATAATTTCTCAGTTCCAGTAATTCTTTCATGTGCTAAAGCCATTCATGATTTCTCTTAATGTGGAAGGTCGTCTTAGAAAACTATTTTTGTCCATTAAGACATTTTATGGATGATCTTAATTTGCAGACCCAATGCTTGCAGAGACAGCATTGCCATGTACAACAAAATACTGTAAGCTTTGCTTTGGAGCAAATGGTATTCTAAACATACATGGGTAAGAATGAGTTAATACTATTTAGAGTTAATAAAGATCAAAGTAATACAGGAATGGGAGAACAACTGGAGCTCTTCCTAGACAGCTAGAGAGTAAGAAAATTCCTCTTCAGAGTGGAAGTTGTTTGATTTAAAAAGAAGGATTAGATGGGTGATTATAATTACTTTTGTGTCCTACACATCTTCCAAGGTTATTACAGGTATATTGTAGGAAGCATAGCAAGATGCAGATCCAACTGATAGTTTAGATTAGAGTAGGCCCATTTAGTGGGATGTACATTGATATTGCATCACCATTGAGCAGCTGATTCGTTAAGAATTGTCACCTCAAAAAGCAATTTTAGTATGTACTTTTTCATTATCCTTTGCATGGCATAAATTTTCTGCACAAGTGAAATCAGTGGTGCATTTGCCTGCTGTTTTCTTGGATCTGTATTCACTATGAAAAGATTATTTGGCTTTTTCTGACATGACATCTGTCTATTGGAAATGGCAGAGAAGCAAACATGACATGTATACCCTTCTTCAGTGGTGTCACTAGGCTTAGTGTCATCCGGTGCGGTAACTCATGTCACCTCAGTTCCAGTAATCTTTCATGTGCTCAAGCCATTCATGATTTCTCTTAATGTGGAAGGTAGTCATAGACAACTATTTTTGTCCATTAAGACATTTGACCTCCTCCCATAGCACATCATACATAATGTTTAGTCATACTCTTTGTACTACTGTTACTCAGTTATAATTCCTGCATATCACTGAATGTCATAATGTGGCATAAACAACTAGCAAAATTAAAGCTATACCTTTAAATCACAATATCATATGCACAGAATACATTTCCATATATATAGTGTCATGTGGTTGAAGTGAAAATTTGGTAAAATGTGATGTTTTTAAAGATTTTTTAAAATTAATTTTTTATAAAAAATATTTTTAAAATCATAACTTTAGTCACAAGTACTTATTTTGTTTACATAAACATCCAGTAGCAAACCTGGTATTGAAAGCTGCTGAGAGGTCCTGCAGAACTTGCCCCAAAATGGTATGTTGGACACTGGTCAATAATTATCCATTATAGAGTGATGCAGAGTTCTTCAACAGAGGCCTCCCAAACTGCCTTGTTTAGGCAAATTGGAACCCTGTCTTGTGGTAAGGAGGCAATGATTACCCTCCTTCACCCACTCCAGCCAGACCCTCTCTGGCCTGTTTGATAAGCCAGGAAGGAGAAGTGTCCAGGCTTTCACCTCTCCAAGGATCCTGTCCACATCCTCAGGCTACACAAACTGAAAAGTATTCAATAACACTAGAGAAGCAGGAGGCAAGGTTACATCCGCTAGAGCCATTTCAACTACAGCAGGGGTAGGCAACCTTTTTGAGCCGGGGGCCGGGTTGCTGTCCCTCAGACAACTGGGGGGCCGAAGCTGGTGGGGGAGCTTCCACCCTTCGGGGGCCAGGCCTCCTCCTCTTTGCCGGCCCCTGACGGGGCCCCTAGCCCCGTCAGAGGCTGGGAAAGAGCTGGCGGGGGCTGCCAGCGCTGGAGGCCTCCCCCTCTTTGCCGGCCCCTGACGGGGCCCCTAGCCCCGTCAGAGGCTGGGAAAGAGCTGGCGGGGGCCGCCAGCGCTGGAGGCCTCCCCCTCTTTGCCGCCCCTGACGGGGCCCCAGGCCCCGTCAGAGGCCAGCAAAAAATCCGGTGGGGGCCACCAGTGCTGGAGGCCTCCTCTGGCAAAAAAGCCAGCGGGAGCTGCCAGCGCTGGAGGTCTCCTCCTCTTTGCTGGCCCCTAACAGGGCCCCAGGCCCCGTCAGAGGCCGGCAAAAAAGTCCTAGAGGCCCGCTGCCACCGCTGGAGCCCTATTGGAGGGCCCTGGCCACCACAACGGGCCTCCCAGAGGCCTGCCGCCATTTTGTTTTTGAAAATGGCAGTGGTCTCGCGCGATGGAAAAGTTGCGCGAGACTTCGGTCGCCATTTTCTAAAACAAAATGGCACCTGGAGCGGTGCGGAGGCAGGGCGACAATCGGCGGCAGGACTGCGCCAGGGCCGGTAGGAAGGCCTTGGCGGGCTGCATCCGGCCCGCGGGCTGGAGGTTGCCGACCCCTGAACTACAGCATCCAAGTCAGAGCAGATCTGAGCAATTTTATCTGCACAGTGCCATGCAAATTCCCTGTCAAGTGGTCTTTATTTATTTATTTATTTACCGCTATTCCAAAGATCATAGCGGTGAACAGCAAGTAAGCTAATTAGCAAGTAAGCTCATTTACCCCCAACAGTCTGGGTACTCATTTTAGCGACCTCGGAAGGATGCAAGCCTGAGTCGAGCTTGGGCCCTTTTGCTGGTCTTGAACTCGCAACCTTGTGGTTTTGAGTGAATAGCTGCAGTACAGGCATTTAACCACTGCGCCACCAGGTCTGCATTTTCTTCTTGAGGAGCAGTGTGTATATAGACACCTGACCATTCCAAACAGCTCTGCTGTTCTTTTCAGATGCGATGGCAGCAAAAAATAACAATTTCTTTGCTGCCCATATTGCCATGGGGTAGTCTCTTGCCTCTGTGCTCAGACACTCCAAGTCGTCTGCCAATGTTGCTCTAGTAATCTCTGTCTGGTTTGCGTCATTGGCACAAAATCCCTGGAAAACAGTGGCCTGGTTTGGTTCCACTTTGCCTTATGTGTGTGCTTGTACATGAGTTTACCACATGTAGAGACAAATAATGTCTGATCTGATCTGAGGTAGAAAGCGTATAAATCAGTAGCATATTGGTGTAATCAGCAAGGATAGCAACTGTAGTAACTCTGATGTATTCCAGAAGTCAAATAAGGAAGGCTCCCACCATTTAACAAGTGGCATCTACCTGCCACTATGGGACCCATGGCAGTTACAACATAGTATAAAACAAAATGCAGCTAAAAATCATAATACAATAATTTAATACACAATGAAATTTGCCAATGTATAGACCATCTCAAGTCCTTCAGAAGTTTTTGGGCTGCAACTCTCATTGTCCCTAGCCAATGGTGCGGACCTATGGGAGTTGCAGCCCAAAGACATGTGGAGGGCCGCAGAAGTTCACTCTGGGATAGACTATGCAGATGCCTTCACCTTTAGGGCTTTTTCGCTGCAGTCAGTCTAGGTAACAATACAGAGTTTGCTTACTTCTCAGCATACTGTTAATTATCTACTATTTCCAAAGTATAGCTGTGATGCAATCTGAGTGGAAATTCTGAAATCAAGGAAGTTCAGGTGAATTGCATCCATAACAGATGGAGCACATTGCTCCTAGTGCGGAAACCAAACCAAATCCAGATGTAGAGGCTTCCCAATGGAAGGGAGGGCTGTTTTTACTCACTGACCAACCAGCCTCTCTAATGCAAAGCTACACCATGGCAAGTAGAAGCTAGCCATTTATACCTTCATTGTTTAAAACCAAAAGTGATTCAATTGTCACTTTTTCTGTCCAGTTCTTACTTGATGCTGACCAGTCTAAATTTCTTACAATGTTTGTTTCGTGTTATACATTTGGAGGAAGATAGGAAACTGACTTTCACCAGTGCAGTTTGTCCATGGGAATTGGTCTTGTTTACTCTGAGTGACAATAGTTCTCCATGGTCTCAGATACAGGAGGGTCTGTCCTGTCACCTGCTACCTGATCACTTGAACTGGAGTGGTTCCAAGGAGTGAACCCAGGAGGACCTTGTGCAAAGGACTGGGTCCATTCTTTCAGCATGAAATCCCACTCCTCCTACTTGTCTTGGGCTGCATCCACACTGCAAAAATAATCCACTCTGATACCACTTTAACTGCCATGGTTCAATGATATGAAATTCTGTGAACTGTAGTTTTATGAGTCATTTCGCTTTCTCTGTCAGAGTTCTGGTGTCACCACAAACTACAATCCCTAAGATTCCATAATACTGAGCCATAGCAGTTTGTCAGACTGGATTATTTCTGCAGTGTGGATGCAACCTTAGGAATGTACAGGTACTGTAATTATCTCACTGTTCTCTTCATAGAAACTCTCCGCAGTCTGCACAGGGTTTCATATGGAGTACGTGCAATGCTGGGAGCAGCGTTCCTCATACAGTACATGCAGCCTGAACTGTTTTGCCCTAACACCACAGACAACGTGGGGAGGGAGCAGTCTACCTCACTCCACAATAAGGGCAGTAAACACCTTTCTGTGACTTCCAAACAAACTTTACAGCACATACCAACATTCAAAGCTGTAGGTTATTTTTATTCACTAGATTGATGCTATGCTTTTCTCCTAAAGACATGATGCAAGGCAGCAAGCAATAAAGATAATAAAACAGAATCATCGCGAGGGTAGCTGTGTTGGCCACATAGCAAATCCAATAACATTAAAAATCCACCAAACAGTGATACCTTTATTGGACCAAACAAAATGCACAAAATATATGTTGCGAGCTTTCGAATCTTCACTGATTTCTTCACCAGGCAAAGTGTTAAAAACCATACAGGAGAAAAAAAATTGAAGATGTTATGTTGGTGTATGCAGACGAACTGTGTCTAGCACACACACAGAGTTGATGCACCTAGGCAAGAATGCCTAGCAGATGGTCTCTGTGAAGAGTCTGGCTCAGAGCGGCACAGGAAAAATCCTCCCACGCACAGGCTGCAGCTTTCAACTTCAAGGAATGAATCTCTGGACAGCGAGACTTCACACAACGAGAGCTTTAATATTTGTTGCAGAATATTTACAAAAATTACTCAGGGTATCAGACAGCCATCTTGAATACTCACAGCTTTACAAACTAACAAAGTGTTTCACCAACCACCAACCATAACAAACCAACTGCAGAGATTGTCCCTCTCCCTTAAATAGGTCGTCCTACTGGGGTCATGTGACAGCCATGCCATCCACGAATGAAACCTGGCTGGTTTCATACCCAGTGCCTTTTGCATCAGACCTCCCATGATGCACTGTTGGCTGGCTTCATCTACTGTGCATGTTGCATTAGACTTCCTCATCATGCACTGCACACCAAATGCTGACTCATGCACCTGCCACTGGAACTGTATTAACCTCTGCTCCAGGTCCACCTAGTGGCCACATCCATGTCATTTTCCAGACTAGGGTGCAACTTGGTCTTGGCATGTTAGTCAACTGTATTTTGCTGTTTCTTTTCTCATTTCAGATGGTATGGAAGAGGAGTACTTTCAGGCCTGCATCTCCTCTTTCTGGTCATGTGGCTGCTGGGAGAGCTTCAAAGTCCAGGAAATTTAACATCCATTTGCAAAACAAACAAACAAAAAGATACTTCATTTAAAACATAAAGGAAATCTATTAAAATGAAGTATCTGAAAACAAGTTTTAAAAAATTAAGGCAGCCACCCAGTATAAAAGCCCTCCTTGGAATGACCTGCCAAAGGCCTGCTCAAATGAAAAGGGATTTACCTGCTCATATAGTAATTGTATGTACTCATCCACAGCATGCAACGAAAGCTGGGTACATGCATTTGCTTGCTAGCAATACAAACAAGCCAGCCATCTGGAAAGAAATTAACCAGCTCTGAACCTTCCTGAGATTGGATGCTCCAGTTACTCATTGCCCTTTGGCTTACATATAACATACTTTATATCCTACAGTTCTGAATTTGGGTAGTTACCTATTTAGAAAGCAGTTCTTGGAACAGAAGACACTAGGAATTGGACTGCTGCACTCCAGTGAACGTCAAGGGTGACTTTGAGGACACTGCTGCTAAAACTCTCTGGTTCCCACCTGTATCAAAAATACAGTACAGGAAGAAAATCTGTGTTCTCAGGCTGCTGAAAGGAAGAGTTACACTGTACAAGTTTAGCCGTTTGATGCCACTTTACGTGCCATGGCTCCATTTTATGGAATCTTGGGCTTTGTAGTTTGGTAGAGAGACCTGCATTTCCCTGAATTACTGCTCTAGAATCCTTTTGAAGTAGGTTTGCCATATCCTGGGAACAACCAGGACTATCCCAGGTTTTTAGGGCTTGGCACGGTCCCGTCCCGGCTTGCCCTAATTCCTTGGGTGGTCACCTGCAGTTGGCCAGGGGCGCAGCCGCGCAGGGCTCCATACTCCCTTTCCTTGGGCAGGATGTGGGCTCTGCCGGTCTGCCTGCCTTGCCCCCATTGTAGGCGGCGCCGGCCTCGGGCTCCTCCTGCCTCGGTGAGGTTTTGGAGGCGGCACCACGGTTGGGCTCCAGCCGCTGCCTCCTCCTGCCTCGGCAAGGCTTTGGAGGCGGTGCCGTGGTTGGGTCCCTGACTGCGGCCTCCTCCGGCCGCTGCAGAACCACGAGGGGCCTGGCCAGCCGGCTGGGCCCCCAAAAAGGAGGCCGCCATGACAACGCCTCCTTCAGGCTCCAGCGGAGTGGCAGCAACTAGGCAGCATGAGCTTTCCTAGACAAGTCTATTTCCTCAGATGCATCATTCAGTCAGGACTCAGGTACGACATCTCCATATCTTTGAATTCTACTGTTGTGTGCCCTTTTTTTTAAAAAAAAAATAATAATGTTTTTGACTCTTAGTTGGTTGTGTCCTCCATTTTTCTTGAATGTCCTACATTTTCAGTAAAATTTTGTCCTACAGTTTGTCCTATATTTTTTCTATGTTTGTCCCAGTTTGGTGGTAGCAAGTTATGGCAACCCTATTTTGAAAAGAACTTTGAATTAAAACTCCCAGGATTCGATAGGATGGAACCATGGCACAATAAATAAATAAATTGATCATGCTGGAAAAGCAGTATATAAATAAAGCTTTTATTATTATATTTATTATATTATATAAAGTGGGACCAAAGTGCTAAAATTGTGCAGTGTGACTACAATCACAGTTCTGTTGTGTTTCAGCTTTTCAGGATGGTGGGACGATGTAGATTAAAGTGAGAGGCAATGCATTCAGGTGCTGGCACTATTTGCAATGGCTTTTCTTGAAAGCTTAGTTTATACTGAGTGACCAGATGTCATAACTGCAAAGCAGGACATCGCACTGCAAAATATAGGGCCTTCAAAAAAATATAGGACATTCCTATAGGACAATATAGGACAAGCTAGAAACACTAATATAAATATAAATGCATGCTTCTTAGTCATGCTCCAAATAGAGGACAATTTTGACTTATCTCCAGGACAGAAGATTGAAACATAGGACATGTCCTGAAAAAGTAGGATGCCTGGCCAGCCTGAGCAGACTGACCCAAAATAGCCAGCACCTCATCAGAAGTGGCTGGAAGCCTATCTCTTGAAAAACAAAAAAATTAAACAGTTTAAGCGTGCCCTGCAACATACAGAAGGTAAATTGTTGCTCTTGGAGGCTACTAGTAGACATAATTTGTGGGGGTTTTTTGCCCCAGAAAGGATGGAGGGCCACAAAAATGGCCTTGGGGGCCTTATGCAGCCCCAAGGGGTGCATTTTGGGTCCCCCTTGCTCTAGTGGCCATTGTTCATTCTCTCTGGAAATACTGTGCAGAGAGACAAGAGGATGAGGTCTTTTGACACTTTCTGTTTGTGCACCTTCTGGGTCCCATATTTGTGCTGGATGTGCAATGGAAAATGAGAAAGTTACCTTTTTGGCTGTGCAGTGGCAATGTTGACTTGGGGATCCTAGCAGTGGTAGTCCAAAAAAGTATATTTTCCAAGGTGTAATGTGTGTAGCTTCTTCTACCTGATCAGTTCAGAAACAGCTTTGTCACTGTACTCACCTGATTGCATGGATTTGCTTGGAGTTCTATAATCCAATCAGTGGGACAGAGTTGAGGGCAGAATTGTACTACCACCAGTGGTGTCACTGGGGGGGGGGGGTGCAGTGGTGTGGACCATACTGGTGTGGACCCAGTGGTGTGGACCACACTGGGTGACACCACAGAAGAGGGTGTCACCTGGTGGGGTAGTAAACCCCGAGGCTAGTGGGGGACTGCCTTCCGGGTCTTGCACAGCCATGGCCATACAGGACTATGAAGGCTAGTTGACCCTCCCCCACCTCGCTGCCATGGCGCCATTCTATGGACTGCGGCAACGAAGTGGAGGTGCCCTTTTGGCCCCACTCTCTGGAAGCCCCACTTCCTCGCACCGGGTGACACCCCAGGCAGGGATGCCACTGACTACCACCATAGATCCTGGAACCATGAGGGGTAGATTCAGCATACATCTACCCTGTAGAAATCATGCAGTTTGACACCACTTTTACTTCCGTGGCTCCATCCTATAGAATATTGGGATTTGTAGTTTGCTGAGGCATCAGCACTCTTTGGAAGAGAAGGCGAGGGACCTAGTACAACTATCTATGCCAGGATTCCATAGAATAGAGCTATAGAACTGAAAGTGGTGTCCAACTGTGTTATTTCAAAGTGTGGTTTCACTCCTATTTTCTCTCACCTCAGTATCCCTGAGTGTGTCTTTCAACCTCCCACTGTTGTTGTTGGTGTTATTATTATTATTATGCTTTTTTGTGGGTTTTTCAGGCTATTATGCTTTATTTATATAGCGCTGTAGATTTTCACAGCGCTGTACATACAAACAATGAAATAGATAAGAGTAAACCTTTCCATGGCGTACAATCTAAGAAATAATAGCATAATACATATAAATAATACATAACAATGCAGGAAAGGGTTCAATAAAACAGGCAACAAATTAAAGACGTCAAATAGCAAGTAATAGTCATGCAATGCCTGGGAAAGCTTCTCTGAACAGGATGGTCTTTATTCCCATAGGAATAGGTCTTCAAATTTTGCATTTGCAGATCATGGTGGGCTAGAAATGAAACGTGGATCCACCCTGAGAGTGATGAATCCCCAGGAGTGGATGTGCAGTGCCCAGGGATAGAGATGGATCCCCAGGAGTCCCTAAAATGCATCAATACAAATACAGCAAATACAAATATAACAGTACAAACAGAAAAACACCTCCCTTCCTATAAATGCACACACATGCATATGCACAACAAAGTCATAGTGATCAGAGCTCAAGAAAGAGGAGTGTTACAACTCCCAGAAAACATGATAACTGGAGAATACTAAGAATTATGAATTTTTAAAGTTCTGGCTATAATGGACATTTTGTTAGTGGAGTGGGAGTAATGTCTAAAGGAAAAATCAACTGAATCCACACAATTGGTTTGTGTAAAAGCAGCTCCAATGTCCAAGGCTGGACAAATGTACCAAGAGGGTGGGGTGGGGTGTGCGCAGTTTGTTTGCCTCACTCAAACTGCTCTGTCAATGTTTTCTTTGGCAGTGACCTCCCCTCCTCCTGGCTTTTGCACCTTTGCTCCTAGTGTCCTAAATAATGTTGGCTATTTCATGTGAAACAAGAGGAAAAAATGATATCTGAAGCAGATCATAAAAGTTTAGCAATGAAGTTTCCTGGTTTGTGTCATTAAGGATGGCTTTTTCCATCCTGAAGAGGAATTGCTTCCTTCTGCCCATGGAACTTATATAAAAGTTACAATAGGTGACTTAATAATTTATCAACTAACTCTTTGGCTTTTGATCAAATATCTTGTTATTTAAGCTTATTTACTCTCAGCATGATTAAAGGCTGAATTGGGAATAACAATCTTAGCCCAAAATGCCAAACTTGGATGACATTTTAGAGCACGTTGGGGAGTTTGACCTGTTCCAGAAAAGAGCGTTTTTCCTCATTTGCCTTCTCTCTGCTGCCTTTGCTCCAGTCTATATAGGAATTGTTTTTCTAGGCTTTATACCGGAGCACCGTTGTCTGAATCCTGGAATTGCGGAGTTAAGCCACAGGTGTGGCTGGAGTCTTGAAGAGGAGTTGAATTATACTGTCCCGAAAGGAGAGGCTTTCACCCAGCAATGCATGAGATACAATGTGGACTGGAATGCAACTGAGCTAAGCTGTACAAACCCATTGGAAAACCTCACCAGTCATGGGAATGGCAGCATCCCTCTTACCACCTGCCAAGATGGTTGGATCTATGATGCTTCAATACAATCCATTGTGAATGAGGTATGTTAGGCCATGATGAATTTTTTTATAGATTTCTATTTGTGTTTGTAGTGAATAGCTTAGAAAAGGGGAAAGAAACAAAAGGTGTAGACAAGTGGTTCTCAAACTTTGATTGTCCAGAATCCCTGATCATTAGCCATCCTGGCTAATGGTTTTTGGAAGTTGAAATCCATACTAAATTCAAGGTCTCTAATCTGAACTGTACTAAGAGTGAGGAGCAAGAATCCACATTATATGGGATAGTTTCCCACAAACAAGTATCTTCATCATCAGCCCCAGCTCAACACAATCAATTGTCATGCGGATCAGAGTTGTATTTCAAAACATTTGCAGGGCACCAACATGGAAATGACTGGTGTAACTAGGTGAACAAAAACTAGGTTGGGTGGGGTGGAAGCAGTACAAAGGAGGAAGAGTACATAATATTTGTATACTACTTTGATCCCACTTTAGAGAACTGTTTCCTAAAGTAGATCACATAAATTAAAAACAAATAAATAAATACATAAATATATAAATAAATAAATAAGAGAAGGCAATGGCATTAAGCTTTTTAAAATAACCAAAGCATAAATAAATAGAATGTACAGAAGGGGAGTGAAGTGGAGGAGAAAGGAGGAAGATGGAGATTCCTTTTAAAAAGTGGTGAGTTACATGCAGGCATCTAAATGCAGGTGAGACCAGGATGTAGTTCTCTTGCGGGAGTTTTTGTGTAAATAGTAGTTGCTGGTTCTTGTGTTTTTGTCTAGCTGTAGGAGGCAAAGCAATGATTTTCTTTAGAAGTATCTGGGCTCTGGGCAGTTGGAGGAGCTGAGTCTTCTTTCTGAAAGAAAGCAGAGAGCAATCTAAGCTACTTGTAGCTGCTTCTTCTCTGGTCCATAGATGGGCCAGGCTGATCTCCTGCTTGGCTTGATGTTTCTTGAGAGTCAGGCATATGGGGTGCAGTCTCCTAGTTGTCCTACATTCCTTGGCAGATGGCAGAAGTCAAAGTGAACTCCTCTTCTACTGTTCAGCCATAATGAAACTGTGATACAAGCAACACTTTTGATTGTGCAAAATAGTTCAGCTCCACCTGTGATGTTGTTAGGACTGCCAGCACCTTCTTCAGGGTGAGTAAGGCATTTTTCACCAGTGTCATCAAGCCCAAAGTGCTTGGAAACATTGGGTCAGGGCTTATGCCCTTTCCCCCAGTGTGGTCCTATGTGTGTCCATGAGAATACTTGAACAGGATTCTCTGCTTCCATGCAAACTGAGGGAGATAGCCAGCATACACAATCCCAAGTTCCTGTCACAGTTAGTGTGGTGTAGTATCACACAAGGTCTTGTGAGGTCACGGTATCACACAAGGTCTTGTGAGCCATAAATCCCACAGGATGACCTTGGGTGAGTCATTCTTTCTTACCCTAACCTATCTGGCAGGGTTGCTGTAAGGACAAGGTATGCAGGAAGAGAGCCATCATGTATTCTTTGACGGAAAGCTTGTAAATGTAACAAAGAAAGCAATCGTATTTTATTTAAAGAGTTTTTTTTTAACCACCCTTCATTCAAAAACAAAGATACCCATGGGAACTTTAAAAGCAGTCCCATATCTCAAAGTTACAGTCTCAGAGTTGCAAAGCACAAGGGATGGGACTGAAAGGAAGGAAAATACAGTGGTAATGATCAAATGCAGTTGCCCAAATGAAAAGGTATATGCATATTTTGGATTTGATTCTACTCAGATTTCAATGTTCCTTCCTGGCCCACATATTTTCTGATAGTAAATTTACATCTCTTCCTCTTCTGCTTTTGCTTTTTCATCTTTTGTTCTCCAGTGAAGGAGACTCTAATTAGGCATAGTTTAAAATCTCTGACCCACAAATTTAACTCTTCAATTCTGGCTTTATTTGAACCCAATAATCTCAATTTGGCTCAACCTGCTATAACAGACTCATACACTACTGGTTCAACGTTTTCTATCCAGAGTGAAGAAAAAGTTCTATTACTCAGCCCCAGATCTTTGTAAAAGCTATGTTCACTTTCAGATGAACTTTTGTCATACTTAATAGGTTATGGTCAACAGCTTTTGAAGAACTTAACAGCTTGAGTGCAATTAGTGGGAACAGAAAATCAGCACAGCTGAACAAAAACAAAACTTTTATACATGTTATAGCTAAGCCAGCGTGGTGTAGTCATTCAAGCATTCAAATTTTGGTGACCAACATTTGAATCACCACTCATGTTCCTATGCATATGTGTGGATCTGTGTAAACTAGTTAGCTCCCAAAGGCTTTTGTGAACAACCATGCTTTCACCTGATGCTGATATGTCAGAAATACAGGTGTCAACATTAGGTGCCTCTAAAGGGAGGATATCTCATAATTGAGATGCCACAACAGAGAAGGCCCATGCCCATGTCATCTAACAGCATATTGCTTGGACTGATGAGACATGGAGGAAGGCCTCAACAGCAGAACTCAAACCTCCGCTTGGGTACGACAAGGTGCATGCATCTTACATGCTGTTTTCCTTCTGGCAGGTGTTTTCTGCTTAGAAACATTGTCATGCTCAAACTGGCCCTACATTACCACTTTCTCTCCTCACACAGATGCCCAGCATAAAAAAATTCCATGTCGTAGAAGAATAAGAGCACAGTATGCATGTTTTAAACATAAGGTGAATGCTTTTTTTAAAGCTACCATTCTGGGATCATAGTTTGAAGAGGAGACACTCTTCATATCACCAGCCTCTTGTGCTCTTTTCTATTACTTGTATTACTTGTAGGAGTTGAACACTTTCATGCTAAATAATTAGAATACTATGATTCCACTATAGCACCCATGATTACATCCTATTGAATCATAGGATTTGCAGTTTTGTTTTTGTTAATTGCTACCATGTCTACTTGACTTATGGAAACTCTATGAATGAGAGACCTCCAAGTCCCTCTAGCCTCAACCACTCTGCTCAGATCTTGAAGACTCAGGCTGTGGCTTCCTTGAGAGTCTGTCCACCTGCAATGCAGTCTTTCTCTTTTCCTTCTTTATCTTACTTTACCATTATTGTTTTTTCTAGGGAGTCATGTGTCCAAAGTATGACAGTTTTAGTTTCGTCATCTTGACATCTAAGGAGGATTCAGCCTTGATTTATTCTAGGATCTACTGTACTTATTTGTCTGGTATATATGGAACTCTTCCCCAGCACTACATTTCAAATTAGTTAATTTTCTTCTTATAGCTTTCTTCACTGTCTAGCTGTCACAACCATACATAGAAATGGGACATACCATTGCATCATCAATCGTACCTGGTGAGACCCTAAGAAGTGATGACACAACTGCTTCTTAAACATCTGCCTTTGGCAGTAACAGGCTGTGGCATTCGCTTGCAGAGTTTTCCTTTAAAACTCTGATGTGATGGTGTGAGACTCAGTGGGAGAGGAAAGGAGAGGCCCCACGGTTGTTGTTTTTTAATTAAAATTTCAAATTAAAAATAAATAAATAAATATATTTTTTATTTTTTTAAACACATTCTTTAAAAACCTCACATTTTACCAAATGTTCACTCTAATCACACAAAAGTGTGCATATATAAATACATTTAGGCTGTATGTATTATATTGTAATTTAAAAGTATAATTTCAGTTGTGCTAGTTGTTTATGTCCCAAGTATTACCATTACATTCAGTGATATATGGGAATTACAACTTATGAATAACATTAGAACAAAAAAACATTACTAAGGATTCTGTATGGGTTTGGTATTGGAGGAGGTCGGGGATGCGTATGACACCATGAGTTACTGAACCTGGTGACACCAACCTTAAGTGATGCCACTGCCAAAGCAAATAATTGTTACAGCACAGCAATGTCTACATGGGCCACCTGGGCTGACACTAAATCAATTCCACTGGTCTTTCCCATGCCACCGCCGCTTCCTCATGGGCAGGAGCTCCATGAAAAGTCTGACCAGTGTACCATGGCTTCTACTGAGGATAGAACAGGGTTCCTGTGTGATCAGTGAGAGGAGAGGGTAGGGTTACCACTCAACTCCATGGCTGGATGCCTCCTGGAGGCATCATAGCCAGCAATCTAGGAGGGGGGCAGGGGCTAGATTGCTGTCTGTGATATTTTCAGCCATGCAGTCTAGATGTGTGGGTGTCCCTCAGACTAGCCCCTCCTCATTGATTGCACAGGTACCCCATTCTACACTTAGTAGAAGCAGCAGTGTACCAAGTAGCCTTTCCATGGAGTGCTTGCCAGCAAAGAAGCAGCAGCTCAATGGACAGGCCATCCCCCTTTTACTGAGCTTCCCAGCATGGAGAAGGGGGATGGCACGGCTCTTGGTGTGTGAACAATTGGTCTGGCCGAAACTGGGCCCAGTTCAGCCATCCACATCTCAAAACCCCCCACTCTAGCTCTAGGATTTTGAGGATTTTCCCCAGTTTCACTGACTCAGGCCTATTCACACTAGGAAATAACCTGGTGTGGAAACTGGGCTATTTCCATTGAATTGCCATGATCAAAACTCTCTGTGGCATTGATTTGCATTGTTTCACACTTGGGGATATGGTAAAATGCCATGGAGAGATTCGATCCTGGCAGTTGCAGTGATGGGGGCAGATGGGGAGGAGAAAGAGGAGGAAGAGCAGATGTGGCAGGATGCTCCAAATGGGAATAAATCACTCATTAGTGGCTCCCGCAAAAACCTTGGTTCTTTTGAAAAAACCTCTGAAATCCCAGTCTCAAAAAAAAAACAAAACACCGGGGTTAAGGGGAATTTGCACCAGCGCCCTCCGAATTTGGGCCAGGAAAACCTGGTGCAAGTGTGAATGACCCCAATTTAAACCATTTTGCAAACTGGTTTAAAAGGTAGTGTGAATGGGCCCTCAGAAGCAAAATCGGATAAACAGAGAAAACCCACAGTATTTCCTTGGACGTTATCATGCATTGTGGAGACATACAGCTCTGCCTTTGGGGTGAGTTTGGGTTTTTTTTGCCTTTGTGGACAAGCCCTCTGCAATCTAAACAACTCCATTTACTAGTGATAAAAACTGATTTATCATTATTTCCCCTTCTAATTGTGTTCCTGTAGTTTAACTTGGTGTGTGAAGACTCCTGGAAGCTAGATGTGTTTCAGGCATGTGTGAATGTTGGATTTTGCCTTGGTTCTGTATATGTTGGCTACATAGCAGACAGGTAAGTATAAAAGAACAATAATCAGCATCAGATCAATTCTGCAGAAATTAAGTTTTCTATCTATGTTAGAATTTAGAGAAGGATTACAAGCATACTTCAGTTAACAAAGCCTCTGGCAAAGATGCTCCTTTTTACAAAGTCTTTTCCTGCATGCCCAATCCTTTTCCTTCTCTTTCTCTGCTAACTGGAAGGTTTTTTTTAGCCACATTGGCATTGAGAGGACAGCGAAGGAGGGTTGAGAAACATATACTTTCAATATCAGGTTGCAGCAGCATGCCTGCAGAATACTGCAATAAAGCTTGAGCTGGGAAAGAATGGGGAAAACAGGATCTACTTTAGCTGATCCTATTTTAGTTGTGTGTGCCTCCTTACAACAGGCAAAGTAAACAGCAGCTGCCTCCAAAATCCTTCATGGAGCATGCATAAACAGGAAAACAAAGAGAAAAGGAAAGAGCAGCTACAGCCAGCATGTTAAAAAGCATAAATCCATAAGCTTGGCTACCAAAATGAAAATCATCATAAGGAAAATTTTATTGAAGCGTGTTGTGGTGTAGAAAGCTTCCTATATTCTTTCCATGTTATTTCTGCCTCTGGTACCAAAATGTCTGTTAAAGAAGAAATGTCCAGGAGCACATCAATTTCTTTAAATGAGGTATACCTGTAATTTTGTGACATTGTGACATTCTGAAATTAGTAAAATTTTCCTAACTGATTATATCTTATGAAAACAATTGCTGTGAAAACTGATTTCATGCGTGCTCAGTTTAATCCTGAAATGATAATGCTGCCAGAGGAAGTCAGTGTTGTAGTAGACATTTGGGCATGAGTCAGACTACACAATTAGTGTTATTATGGGTCAATCCTATGAAACTTTAAATTCTAGTTTAGTGAGGGACTAGAGTGCTCTGGCTGAAAATTGTAAATCCTTTTTACACAATTGCCAGTTCTAGGATTCCACTGAGTAGAACCATGGCAATTAAAGTGGAATAATAGGGCTGTAATGCTGTGTGTGGCCAGTGTTGGGTAGTGGTTTGAGCAGTGGACTGTGGAGGTCAAGGGTCCAGTTCCCTGCTCAGCTGTAAAAACCCACTGGGTGACATTGGATGAGTCACATACTCTCAGCCCCAGAAAACTCCATGATAGGTTTGCCTTAGGGTCTCTATAAGTCGGAAACGACTTGAAGGCACACAACAACAAAATGCTGTGGTGTCAATGAGCTCCTTCCATACAGGATTAGTTGTTTATTCTGAGCAAGCAAAATGCTTGCTCTGGAAACTGATGAGACCTGAGATCTGGAAATCCAACTTGGGGATTTTTTACTCAAATTATACAAGAAAATTTAAATGTTTTTCAAAACAGAGTAGTACACATTTATAATATAAGAACAGCTGCTCTTCACATCTCGACATAGACTTTCTCCCCAGAAGGAAAAGCATTCAGGGTTCACAAAATTATGCTAGTGATTTTTGAATGTATGTTTTGAAAACTGTATCTCTTATGTTTCTCATTCCTCTCAATGCAGGTTTGGCCGTAAGACAAGCATCCTAATTACCACCCTGATAACATCCATCGCAGGAGTCCTGGTGGCTGTAGCACCAAACTACATATGGTCTGTCATATTTCGCTTCATGCAAGGACTTGTTGGCAAGGGCAGCTGGACAGCAGGTTACATCCTAAGTAAGGTTTACTCCACACTTGTAAAATAATTTATACTTACCTTAATCCTGATCCTGTTTGAACAAACAACATTCCTCAGAGTTAAAGCACTTCTTTTTAAAGTCTAAGGGTTTTAAAACTTTCTTTTTTTAAAAAAAACCCTCTACATTTTCTTGGAAAATTCAGTTTTTAAAAATGTGTGCCCTGCACTCCAAAATAGGATGAGGTAGGTGGAAATAATAATAATAATAATAATAATAATAATAATAATAATAATAATAATAAT
>NC_056522.1:79440710-79475719 GCF_019175285.1 Sceloporus undulatus | reverse complement strand
TTTTATACCGTTTTTCCGCGATGATCAAAGCGGTGTACAGGAAGGCAGGAAGGTTGATATTCTCGTCCAGCAAGTATGGTGATACCATTTTTTGATGTTGATGCAGCTACAGCCCCAGGAAAGCCGCAAAAGGTAGAAACAAGGAAGAGGAGAAGGAAAATGGAGGACAGAGTGATGGGTAGGGGGACAAGAAAAAAGAGAAAGTGGCATTGGTTAGGAAAGAATGGGTGAAATAGGAGGAGACTGAAAGGTGGAGGAGCCTGTTTGGTCTCCTTTCAGGCCTCTTTCCCCTTCTAATCACTGTAACAATACAAACAGGGTATTTGAATGCCCACATATTCAAATGTACGAAGGTTCACAGAGCTTCTGAAATGGAGGGGCTTTATTTTTATATAAAACAACTGCTTTATTTTGCCAGTCACAGAAATTGTTGGTGCAAGCTACAGGAGGACTGTAGCCATTCTCTATCAAGCAGCATTTGCTATTGGTCTCCTGATCCTTGATGTTCTGGCTTATGCAATTCCCCACTGGCGATGGCTTCAACTTGCTGTCACTCTGCCAACTTTTCTGCTTTTGCTCTACTACTGGTAAGATGGCCTTCAATCAGCTCCACATTCCTATTTCTATACTAGCATCTATTAAAGAAACTGAATCTTAGATAAAGTTGTGAAGGGCTGGACCTAGACAGCAAAATGTCGCCTTGAGTCTCAGTTGCCATGGGACAGGCAGTAAATATTTTATCTGCTATAGGTGTGGACATGCAATGATAAAGCATCCTCTGGAATCTGCTGGGGGGGGCTCTGTAGGTCCCAGAGGATAACATAGTGAGGTGCATCTACACTGCAGAAATAATGCAGTTTAACACTTCTTTAAGTGCTGTATCTCCATCCCAGGGAATCCTGGGGTTTGTAGTGTTTAGTTTTCTCTAGCAAAGACTGCTGGTGCCTCACAAAATTTAAGTTCCCAGGATTCTGTAGTATGAAGCCATGGCAGTTAAAGAAGTGTCCAACTGCATTATTTCTAGATGCATCCACTGCAGTGCTCCTAGCTAAAAGAACACAGTTGGACACTGCTCTCTTTTCTCCATTCTTCATTGTTGTTGTGTGCCTTCAAATAGTTTCTGGTTTACTGTGATCCTGTTGGGGTTTCTTGGCAAGATTTATTCACAGCAGGTTTGCCATGGCCTTCCTCTGAGGCTCAGAGAATGTGACTTGCCCAAGATCACCCTGTGGGTTTCCATGGCTGAATTCTAGTCCAGCAGTCAAACCACTATGCCATACTGTTTCTTCCTCTGTTCTTCACCAGTAATTAAATGACCAGGTTGGGGAAGTTCCGATAGGCAAAAGGAAGCATTGGGAGGAACTTTGGTCATATGTGAGATTGGTAGAGGATCCCAACCTCTGTAACGATCTTATACAAATCAGTAACAGGATGCTAGCTACAATGCCTCAAAGGATAGATCCAGTACCATTAGCCACCAGCCAACATAATGGTCCATAATGAGGCAACAGCTACAGAGTGGTCAATGAGCCTTATCACACTAAACGAATCCCGCTCAGAAACGAGATTTTAGAAGTAGAAAAAAAGCCGCAAATGCAGGAGGTTTTTCAGACGACATTTCTCCCAAACAGAAATAACATGAAAATAAAGCGAACGGAAAGTGGGCAAAAACAACACCTTTTTACTTTCAGGAATTTCCGAAGGTCTGAAAACCCTCCTGCATTTGTGGGTTTTTTCTACTTTTAAATCTCGTTTCTGATCAGGATTCATCTAGTGTGATAAGGTCTTAGGTTGAATTCAGATGTGCAGTTAGCACAACCAGGCCAGTCCCCAACCTAGTATGCCAATATGCTCACACCAAAAGTTGTGTTTACCTGCATACCTCAGCACAAGATTGCCTGGTGCCAATAAAGCACTACTGCAAAGTAGCCTCATCTATAGTTCTATTATGATGCACTATTGGAGCCTGGCAATGTGTATGAGTAGAGGGGAATTTCCTTGATCAAGGATAATGATGTTTCCACGCAGATTCAGGATCTGACCTGCAGTCCACATACACTCAGGGTGACCATGGTGGGAACTGACATCTCAGTTCTCCCCCTTACCTATACTTGCACAAGTGGAATGAACTGACACACGTGGAGGGGTGGCTCAAATATAAATACATGTCTGCATTGCCATCTGCTTTGGTGATTTTGTCTCATGAGTCTCTCTGCAACAGGCTTATCTTCTAGAATAGGACACTATGCAATGGTGCTGTGTTTGATTCCTGTAGGTGCCTTCCAGAATCTCCCAGATGGCTGCTCTCTCAAGGACAGAATGGCAAAGCTATGGAAATTGTGGAGGATATTGCTAAAAAGAACAAGAAAGTGTTACCTGCCCATTTTGAGGTGAATATTAAATGTCACATATATAATGAATAACTTTCCTGGTATGCTGTTAAATAATGAATAGCATTGGTGGTGGTGGCAGCAGCAGAAGTAGAGATTAACAGTACTGTACTACCTATAGTAGGCTGTGTGAGAAGAAAACACCACAAGCTTTCTAATAGTTTCAAAATTCACTATTCATTACTTAACAAGTGCTGGCTGTGGCATCTATCTTGTGTATAGGATCTATCATCTTCCACAGAACCCTAGAGAAGCTTCCCTGGCCCTGTCACCCATTTTTTTTAGCATCCCATGAAAACCTTTTTATCATCTCAGATATCTTAAGAATTGTTATATCCTTCAAGTTTTTTTTAATGCTTCTGTTTTTATGTCAGTTTCACATTCTGCAATTTTTGAATTCTTTGCAGCTGGTTTGCTTTGTTAAATTTGCTGTCTTTGATTTCTTGTTTGTATTCTCTCTCTCTCTCTCTCTCTCTCTCTCTCTCTCTCTATATATATATATATATATATATATTGTGCAGTGGATGGTTTGAAATACACATTTGAAACAGAATCTAGAAGTTCTTAAAATCTTCAAACAAGTCACAAGCTTTTGACTCCCATAGTTGTGGATAAGAGACATATGACAGGGAAATGGATTAAATTATCTGAGCATAGCTTGCCCTGACATGCAAGAGAGTGAAGCAACCTGTATCAGTGAGTACTATAGACTGGAGGGCATAGCAAGGAAAGCCTATGAGGACAAGACCATGTCAGCTCTGTTTCAACAGAGACCTGGTATATGTCAGGCAACAGGACAGGTTACTGGACCATGAATCACAAGGTTGAACAGTATAACACCACTATCATGAGGAAATATGTTTTGCTATATTTGTAATTTGATAAGGAGAAAGGTTTATACATGTCTGTGTGACATGTTCCCTGAAGAACTACTAGTCCCAGAGTCTCTTGTGAAAAGTCTCTTGACAAGTATGGAGGCATGCAGAGTGATGATGGCTTGTAGGAGGCTTTTTTCCTTGCACATTTTCATGCATGAGGGGGGCTTTCTATGCTGTTTTCATGGGGAAATTGCCCTGAGTTTTTTTTCCTGAGATAATTGGAGAGGTTGTGGTGGTTTTGAGGGATTAGCAGGGAACCTCAGGGGGATGCAAAAGTGCAGTCTAATCACCAGATAGAGCCCATGGACATGTTTTCCACAGAGACTGTACTTTCCTCACTCCTGTTGTAGTGTAACTTTTGACATGTAGAAAATGAGGAACTAATACATACCTTATTTCATGACACGGTGTGGGAACAGATTGATAGTGGAGTATGTCTGAGGTTTGGATTGTACTGGGGGCTCAGATTTGGTCCTGCATTTGACAATGTGTACTGGGCCAGTACTCGATCTGGGTTTGACTGGCCAAAGAGGAAACTTCCTAGGAGGATGAAATATTTGCCCACTGTGCTATTTGGTGCTTTTGCTGTAACAGACTAGTGTAGCTCCTCATCTGTACCGGACTGCGACCTTACAGCTCATCTTGGGAAAATGACTTTTTGTATTGCAATTCCCAGAATCCTCACCCAGACTGATCATTGGCTGGTGTTGGCTGTGGCTTTTTGTAGTAATAAAACTGTATTCCCAAGCTCTGTACAGAACACAGCACTTGCAAATGTTTGATTTGCTGTTTGCTTTTCACAGTTTTCTATTTGGCAGCTAAATACAATATATTGGATAGTATCCAGTACTAGCAATCACTGCATGCCATCTGTTAAAGTCTGTCAAATAGTAATAAAATCTTCCTTATCCAACATGCTTGGGACCAGAAGTGTTTTGGGTTTCAGATTTTTTTCAGATTTTGAAATATTTGCATATACTGTACATAATGAGTTATCATGGAGATGGGACCAAAGTATAAACACTAAATTCATTTATGTTTCATCCATACCTTACACACATAGTCTGAAGGTAATTTTATATGCAATATTTTTAATAATTTGTGCATGAAACCAATTTTATGTACATTGAACCATGAGAAAGCAAAGGTGTCACTATTTCAGCAGCACACAAGGGCGATTTTGGATTTTGGAGTATTTCAGATCTCTGAATTCTGGATAACGAAGACTCATAGGGTGTACAGACCGGCCATTAAGGCCAGCCTGCGGGTGGAGTTGAGGTGTGGCATCCATATGATGCGTGGCCCGATTCCACCCCCAGGCCAGCGTGATGCCATGTGTCGTACCACATGGTGTGTGGTATCACAGCACTTCT
This sequence comes from Sceloporus undulatus, assembly GCF_019175285.1. Classification (NCBI taxonomy): domain Eukaryota; kingdom Metazoa; phylum Chordata; class Lepidosauria; order Squamata; family Phrynosomatidae; genus Sceloporus; species Sceloporus undulatus. The sequence continues at coordinate 79,471,078 of NC_056522.1, read as the reverse complement.
CTGGCACTGTGTCTAAATGATGCAGCACCAAAGGAGCACCAAAAAGCTGCGGCGCCAGTGCCCTTTTCACGGTGCAGAAAGTAGCTGCTTTTTATGGCTCCATTTTGTGCTGTAAAAAGGCAAGATCAGGGTCGTGGCATGTGGTTGCCATGGCCACAATCCGGCGCAGAGAGGGGTGGTCTGTATTGCCCAAAAGTCTGTGTGAAAGTATGGGCTTCTCTCAGTGTCAAACAAATGGACTTCTACTCATGCAACAGGATTGCTGTTTGCTCTCCTTTGCCTGCAGTATTGCAAATCTTGCTCCCAACTCTCTGATTATGGGTTCCAGATATTAGAAGGAAATTGTTCCACCAACAGCATCCATTCCGCTGGTGGCTAAAAAACATTGGATATAGTCCTATGGTAATAATACAAATACTGTTAAATAGACAGCACCATTACATGTTAGCTTTCAAATGTCAAATATCAGCTGGTAGATCCTGAATGTCAAACTTAAATTTTAAATGTTAACATCTATTATCATTAGATAAGAAATAAACTATATTGGTGATTTTTTTTAAATGCCCCATGAACATCCAAAAGTATCTGGGATCTTTGTAGCAATTGTAAAATGTGCCAAGTCCTTTGCTCTTGATTAATTTTAGAACCATTCTCTTACAGAGTATCAGTCTTGAGGAAGACAATGAAAAAGATTCACAACTGAGTCCTTCTGTGTTAGATCTTGTGAGAACACCGCAGATGAGAAAATACACATTTATTTTAATGTACAACTGGTAAGAGACCTTTCATTTCCAGTTCTATATTTATTCCCTTACTTGCCTTCTGTATGCTTACCTTGTCCATGTACTATACACAAAGCCCTGGCAATTAAGGTTGCAGATGGAATAGGGCAAGAGAGAGAGCAATCTCTTTGAGTCCAAAGATCACATTCTGTTTCAGAAAATGTATGTTTTTGGGAAAAGGAGTGCATTCTAGTAGTAGATAGGCCCAAAAGTCTGGTCTAACAATACTAGCATATATTAATATAAAATATTTAGTGCCAGTATCTAAGAATTGGGAGAAACATTTCAACCTTTTAAAAAGCTGGGAAACTCTTTCAGCCCTGAGGAAAGCCCAAGGTTTCACATCCTTCAAATGGGGCATAGCTGTAAACCCAGAGTTCACATGCATGGAACCTTGACTCCAGTGTGGGTACTAAGTCCTAGGCATGTAGATGCCATCCCACAAAACCTACCTCCTTTCTCTCTTATCTCTGCTTTTTCATACTGAGCAAGAAGTTAACCTCTCTACAGTTGTGTTCATTTCCCAGGTCATAGTCAATTTCTCCCTCCCTCCATCCCTCCCTCCCTCCCTGTGTGTGTAAAACCATTCTCTCTCAGGATAAGTGGTGTATTTAATATTATTGCCTCTCAGATTAAACCCGGTTAATTTTAACAATGATAACTTTACAAATTGGGCACAAAAGGGGGCCAGCAGCATTCCAGTAAAAAAATGCCATGTGAAGAGCATTTTATTTATTATTATTATTATTAACCTTTATTTATGAAGCGCTGTAAATTTACACAGCGCTGTACATGCAATCTTTTTAGTTAGATGGTTCCCTGCCCTCGGGCTTACAATCTAAAAAGACATGACACAGAAGGAGAAGGGAGTGGTGGAGGGAAAGGGTAAGAGGTCCAGCAGTTCCTCTCTACCTCCGAGGCCTGGACCAAGGCAGATGGACTGGAGGGAGCTGTGTATGTTTATCCTGGAGAAGAGAAAGTTAAGGGATGACATGATAGCCATGTTTAAATATTTGACAATATGTCATTTTGGGGATGGGGGAGCAAGCTTGCTTTCTGCTGCTCTAGAGGTGACTATGACCTAGAGCAATGGCTTCAAACTACAGGAAGGGAGATTCCATCTAAACATTAGGAAGCTCTCCCTGATGGTAAGAGCTGTGGTGGAGTCCCCTTATTTGGAGGTTTTTAAATAGAGGCTGGATGGCCATCTATCGAGGTGCTTTGATTTGATATTCCTGTATGGCAAAGGGTTGGACTGGATGGCCCTTGTGGCCTCTTCCAACTGTATGATTCTATGTCCTGAGTAAACTATGTTTATTAAAGTTCATACAAGCCCATGTTGTATTTCAGAATCATAATCAAAGACAGTATATTATGTGTGTATCGTGGTAGCTTCTGTTTTCCCCAACCTTGTGTCCTGCAGACATTTTTTTTTTTACTGTATTTCTGGTAATTCCTGATCATTGACCATGCTGGCTGGGACTGCTGAGACCTGTAGCCCTAAACATGATAAGGCACCATACTGGGGAAAGACATGTTACAACAGTTATGCACTTGTCTGTTTGGCATTTTATCCACCACTTCTCCTCCAAGCAGCATGGTTCTCTGTCCACATTTTATTTTCAAATTAGGATTTTTGACAGGAAATAGGTTGGACCTAGAACATGGGACTGGCCCAAGCCATTCCTAAGAATAAATGTACTTTCATTCGTGAGCTTTCCTTACAACATTTTAGTATCCTGCCAAACAAACAAACAAGCATTTCTTAACCTTAAAGTAAAAGTTTTTATGTTCTAAATAAATCTTTTCCTGAACATATGTGTACCTAATGGAAAGTCTGATGAAATGATTTGGGATCTAAATTACATATCTAGAAAATTGTTGGTCTTATCTCAGATGTATAAATCGCTAGATAATGAACTACTGTTGCTCTTCTTTTCTTAGGTTCACAAGTGCCATAACATACCAAGGACTAATCATGCACGTGGGAATTTCCGGAGACAATGTTTATCTAGATTTTTTATATTCTTCCATTGTTGAATTTCCAGCAGCTGCCATTCTCATATTTACAACAGAACGAGTGGGACGACGGTATCCCTGGGCTGTATCACATCTCATGGCAGGAGTAGCTTGTCTTGTTGCAGCTTTCACTCCAGAAGGCAAGTTGATATATACAGTTGGCCCTCTGTTTTTGCGGGGGATCTGTTCCAGACACCCCCGTGAAAATGGAGGCACGCGCATATTCAAGCCCCATATACATGCTTGTGCCCATGTACATGCTTGTGCGTGGGAGCATGGCCCCTTAAAAATAGTGGAGGTTGCCCTTCTGCGGATTTCCAAGGTTGCAAATCTGATATCCTTGAGTTAGGAGAGGTGACTGTACAGTCATTCTGTAGTCCAGATGCAGCCTGTGTCTCTAGAGTAATGTACAGATCACAACACCATTATTCTTTGGATTTTACATTTCTCCAAAGGTTGCAATTCATTTCTCAGCGTAATCAAAACACATGCAAAAATGAATAGCTAGCACTTGTAATCAAACATGTGGCATGAGAGAAGCATCAGCATTTGGAGAAGCCAGAAGGGATTTCTCAAGTTTCTGGAGCTAGAGATGTGGCATCTTAAAGTGCCAAGGGGGCTTCAAATGGATTTCTTGCCTACTCTGGATCCATCTAACAGTAGATGGATCCAGAAGGTCAGAGTAGCTGCAGGAAAACTGAAACATGCAAGTTAAGTTTAAGATCATGGGTGCAAAGCAAAGGTTATTTGGGGGTTATTTGTGTTATCCTCCATGCCAACAACATACGAGTACACATTTGAACCTACATTTGTCTGCTTCACAGCAGAAATCTACTGCACAGAAAAGCCATGTGGAGGTATGAAGGTTGCTTTAAAATCATGGGTGCAAAGCAGATTGAGAAATGGGGATGGGACAAAAGTGGAAAAGAGAAAATTGGATGAATGAAGGACTAAACCAGCAGGCAGTACAGAAGGTATGTTTGAACAGCTGCCTGTCATTGGAATGGAGGACTCCAGATCTTCTGAGAAGATCCAGACCAAACAGGGAGTTTTTAAAATTCTGAAATGAGAAGGTTATACTACTGGTTTGGCAGCAAATGACCCAAGACTCACCTGGACTGTTTACGCCAGACTCAGGGATTGGGCTCTGTGTTGTCCAGACTCCTTGCCAAGAGGATGGCGCACGGGGGGGGGGGGGGCTGGTTTCATAGAATCATAGAATCATAGAATCATAGAGTTGGAAGAGACCGCAAGGGCCATCCAGTCCAACCCCCTGCCATGCAGGAAATCCAGATCAAAGCATCGTCGACAGATGGCCATCCAGCCTCTGTTTGAAGACCTCCAAGGAGGGAGACTCCACTACACTCCGAGGAAGTGTGTTCCACTGTCGAACAGCCCTTACTGTCAGGAAATTCCTCCTAATGTTGAGGTGGAATCTCTTTTCCTGTAGCTTGCATCCATTGCTCCGGGTCCTAGTCTCTGGAGCAGCAGAAAACAAGTTTGCTCCCTCCTCAATATGACATCCCTTCAAGTATTTAAATAGGGCTATCATATCACCTCTTAACCTTCTCTTCTCCAGGCTAAACATCCCCAGCTCCCTGAGTCGTTCCTCATAGGGCAAGGTTTCCAGACCTTTCACCATTTTAGTCGCCCTCCTTTGGACACGCTCCAGTTTCTCAATGTCCTTTTTGAATTGTGGCGCCCAGAACTGGACACAATATTCCAGGTGGGGCCTGACCAGAGCAGAATATAGTGGCACTATTACTTCCCTGGATCTAGATACGATACTTCTATTGATGCAGCCTAAAATCGCATTGGCCTTGTTAGCTGCCGCATCACACTGTTGACTCATGTTCAACTTGTGGTCTACTTGGACTCCTAGATCCCTTTCACATGTTGTCTCCTTAAGCCAGGTGTCTCCCATCCTATATCTGTGCATTTCATTTTTTCGCCCTAAGTGCAGTACCTTACATTTCTCCCTGTTGAAGTTCATTCTGTTAGCTCTGGCCCAGCTTTCTAGTCTATTCAGGTCATTTTGAATTTTGATCCTGTCCTCTGGAGTATTAGCTATTCCTCCTACTTTAGTGTCATCTGCAAATTTGATAAGTATGCCCCCAATTTTTTCCTCCAAGTCATTGATAAAGATGTTGAATAGCACTGGGCCCAGGACAGAGCCCTGTGGGACCCCACTGGTTACTTCTCTCCAGGATGAAAAGGTGCCATTGTTGAGCACCCTTTGGGTTCGGCCGGTCAACCAATTACAAATCCACTTAACAGTTGCCTTGTCCAGCCCACATTTTACAAGCTTGTTTGTGAGAATGTCATGGGGAACCCTGTCAAAGGCCTTACTGAAATCAAGATATACTATATCCACAGCATTCCCTTCATCTACCAAGCTGGTAATTTCATCAAAGAAAGAGATCAGATTTGTCTGGCATGACTTGTTTCTCTGAAACCCATGTTGACTTTTTGTGATTATGGCATTGGCTTCTAGATGTTCACAGACTCTCTGTTTAATGATCTGCTCCAGAATCTTTCCTGGTATTGATGTCAGACTAACTGGACAGTAATTGTTGGGATCCTCTTTTTTCCCCTTTTTGAAGATGGGGACAACGTTTGCCCTCCGCCAGTCTGCTGGGATCTCTCCTGTTTTCCAGGAGTTTTCAAAGATTATTGCCAATGGCTCCGATATTACATTAGCCAGTTCTTTTAATACCCTTGGATGTAGCTCATCTGGTCCTGGAGACTTAAATTCATTTAGATTAATAAGGTATTCCTGTACTATCTCTTTACTTATTTTGTGCTGAAATTCCCCTATTCTGTCCTCTGCTCCATTATCCTCAGGTTGAGCACCCTTTGCCTTTTCTGAGAAGACTGAGGCAAAGAAGGTGTTGAGTAATTCTGCCTTTTCTCTGTCTTCTGTTAGCATTTTGCCATCTTCTCCACGCAGTGGCCCTACCGTTTCCTTCTTCTTCCTTTTGCTGCGGACATATCCAAAAAAGCCCTTTTTGTTGTTCTTAACCTCTCTAGCAAGCCTGAGTTCATTCTGTGCTTTGGCTTTTCTGACCTTATCTCTACACTTGCTAGCTATTTGTTTGAATTCCTCTTTGGTGATTTCCTCATTTTTCCATTTCTTATACATGTTCCGTTTAAAATTTAGCTGAGCTGAAAGTTCCTTTGTCATCCATCCTGGGTTCTTGCGACATCTCCCATTTTTCTTTCTCACTGGAACTGTTTTAATTTGTGCCTTCAGTATCTCCCTTTTGAGAAACTCCCATCCATCTTGAACTCCCTTCTCTTTTAGTATTCCTGACCATGGGATCGCACCCAGTATTTCTCTAAGTTTACTGAAATCCGCTCTCCTAAAGTCTAGAATGCGTGTCTGACTCTGCCTGGCTTCTCCTTTCCATTGTATAACAAACTCCAGGAGAACATGGTCACTTCCACCTAAGGATCCCACCACTTGAATTGGTTTATCTAGCCCATGCAGACAGAGCCCAAATAATCAAATGAGTGTAGAGCTTGGTAACTTGCTACTGGGTGCATGTACCTGTACTTCTGTGGAGATAGGAGATAACAACATTACCCGGGGGAGGGGGGGACTACCCTACTTGTATAACCCAACAGGCCTCTCTTCTCCCAATATGCTCTATCTGTATTTTTGTAATGCCAATAGCTCAACAAGCCAGAATTCTCTAGTATATTCCCATCCAATCAAAACTAAAACACTGTCCAGTTAAAGAGTGTTAACACTCTTGACCTTGGAGCTTTTTACTACTCAGAAACAGAAAATGTACTGCCTCCAGTTCTGTGGAACACTACTGTTCATCTTGTTGATACAGTACTATTAATTGTCTTCCTAATGAGTTATTTTGAAGAATTAATGTTTATTTTCCAGATATGCACTGGTTGAAGATCATTGCAGCTAGTCTAGGGAGACTGGGAATCACTATGGCTTTTGAAATGGTGTGCTTTGTGAATACTGAATTATATCCAACATTTCTCAGGTAGGTGTTCTTACTATCCCTAGCAAGGTAATTTTTGAACTGTTGGATGCATATATCTGTGATTACACCATTATTACAGATTTACAAGTATATAACATGAAGGTCCAAAACACACTGCAGAAGTAATCCTGTTTGAGACCGCCTTAACTGCTTTGGCTCAATGCTAGAGAATTCTGAGAACTGTAGTTCTGTGAGACATTTAGGAGTCTCTGTCTGAGCGCTTTGGTGCCAAAACAAACTACAATTCTTAGAATTCCCCAGCATTGAACTAGGGCAGTTAAAGTGATCTCAAAGTGGATTATTTCTGCAGTGTGTTTTGGACCTAAGATATAGAAGCAACATATAAAGAACCAACTGTAGGGTCAAAATAGAGAAGCATGGGGAGGGTTGTTGAGATCTTATCTAGAAAAAAGTACCCCTGGAAAAAAATCTGTAAAGTACTGTTGTATCTTATTGATACCAATGGAAATCATTGGCCTGGTTTGCTGTTTCCATTTGGGCTGCTCACTGATAGTAGATTGGTGAGGTGGAGAGTAGTCTGCAATCTTTAACTTGGTGCCTGCTGGAGGATGTCTTGAAAGGGTAGCTATGAAGGAACTAGGCAAGATACTGAAGTGTAAATTAAATAATTAAATACTAAAGCTAGAATTGTCCATGCCATGGTATTTCTCATTTCTACGTATGGTTGTGAAAGCTGGACAGTAAAGAAATTTGACAGGAAGAAAAATCAACTTATTTGAGACCTGGTGCTAGAGGGGACTGTGGATACTGTGGACTGATAAAATAAATGCGTCCAAGAGCTAATTAAGCCTGAACTAGTTCAGGCTTAACTAGCTCTTGGACGCATTTATTTGCATGAGACTGTTGTACATTTGGCCATATCTTGATGTTACCCAAAAAGATAGGAGAACTTGGAGTCCCCATCAGTTGTGTCAGTATCTCCTTAAAGCAGTGGTTCTCAACTTTTGGCTCTCCTAGTGTTTTAGCCTTCAGTTCCCAGAAGTCCCAGCCAGCTTGCCCAAATGATAAGGGATTCTGGGAGCTGAAGTCTAAAATGCCTGGAGGGCCCAAGGTTGAGAACCCCTGCCTTAAAGGATGTTTGCAAGAGGTTGGGTAATATAAGGATTGTTTTCACTTGTATATACCAGTACTAACTGCAGGAGGACTCCAAGTTTAATGAATGAAATATGTAAAAGTGTGACCAAAAATGCAATAGTAATTCGAGTAGACCTACCATACAGAGATAACCAAAATAGATGTATGGGAATTGGATAGCAGAAGCTCAGTTGTGGAAGGAGTAATATTTACCAGTCCTGAAGAGGAATTCACAGAAAGCAGGATGTGGCTCAGAAAGCAAGTAGAAGAGGATCTCTGTGCACACATGAGGGAACGCTGGGACTAATATTTATACATGATATCTTAGCTTTGAGGGGCACTGGGTGATATCTTGCAGTGTAATAAAGACCTGATGGTTTTCTTAGAGAATTGACAGTGGGTTCCAGAAGGCTTGACGACATTAACTTCAGATTAACAACAACAACAAAACAACAAAGATTGGATTTAGGAGTACCCCCAATGTGGATGGATAGGAAACTTGGATGGAAACATGGCAAGGGCTAGGTAGGGGAAATGGTCTTATGTGCCTTATGTCCAAAACACACTGCAGAAGAAGTGGTGGTGGGGAGAGTAAGGAGTAAGAAGTAAGAAAAGATTAGGAAAAGATGTTTAGCTGAAGGTTCAAAGATAGGGTGAGTACTGTTAATGGGGTTTCCTCTTATTCTCTTTTTCGCGTGATTTGTATGATTGGTTCGTCTGCTGTATTCATTTGTTGTCAATGTTTGTCTTTGTATTTACTGTATATTGTTGTGTTTTAATAAAATTTAATAAAATAAAATTAAAAAAAAAACACACTGCAGAAATAATCTACTTTGAGACTGCTTTAACTATCCTGGCTCAGTGCTGGGGAATCCTGGGAATTGTAGCTTATTGTGGCACCAGAGTTCTCTGACAGAGGCGGCTAAATTTCTTGCAAAACTACAGTTCCAAGAATTTGCTAGCATTGAGCCAGGGCAGTTAAAACAATGTCAAACTGGATTCTTTCTACAATGTGTTTTGGACCTTAGTGCAGGGAGACCTCCTTTAGCACAAGAGGCTATGCAGAAAGCCTGGGGGAGGATGGAGTGATAAACAAACCGATTTAACCTTTATTTTAGTATTACAAAGATCTTTCACATGTCTTTGAGTCAATGTTCTTCTCCCATGGGACACTTCATAGTCTTTTGAAGGCCATCATTAAAACATGCCTGGCTGTAGATATGAAAATATCATATATAGTGTGGGGGTATTGAGTGTGCTAACAATGAGAAGACATGATTCACTAGGAAAGACAATAATGCTTAGTAGGACAGTAGGAAAAGAGGAAGACTAAATTCCAGATGGATAGACTCAATCAAGGAAGCCATGACCCTGAGTTTGCAAGACCTGAGAAGGGCAGTTGATGATAGGGTGACGTAGAGGTCTTTCATTCATAGGGTCACCATAAATCAACCCAACTTGACAGAGGTTAACAACAACAATGCTGAAGTTACTCAGGTCAGCTACTGCATATGGCATGTGATAGAAGAAGTTGTTTTAGTTCTTCATTCCAAGCATCAGACTGTCCTATGTTAGATCTGTTTTTTCTGAAAATGGGTGGTTTCAGTAATTTGAGATGTAACAAACAAGGCCCTTAATGTCCTTTTACTACTCTTCTGCCTTGGTATCATATCCATTAGAAAAGAGAGAAGGACAACGACAGGTGTAAACAGTGACAGTTCTGAACTGGGATACAAAGCCAGGCAATCTTGAGAATTTTAGTTAGAGTTACTTGGACTTGAAGCAGCTAGGAAGGGCTATGATCTGGGCTTCATGTGGCTGAACTAGAGTCTGATGCATCATCAGTGGATGTAGTGCTCACTTCAGGAATCTTTTTGCTTTTACTTTATTAGAGATGGGAAATTGCGGCAGGTCCAGGGACGGCAACAGCAACAACAATTATTTTATAGCCCACCTTTTCCCCAGTTCAGGATTCAAGGTGGCTTATAACAGATTTAAAAAAATAAAGTTTTTAAATGTTTTAAAACATTTTCTTTAAAATAATGGAGTAGCAATTCGCCTTTCAAATTGATTGCAGGATCTCTCTACACTAACACCGAATAAACAAACACCCCCAAATCCTGTTTTTCAAAATCCAAAATGGATTTCTGACCATTTCCATTTCCCCTTCCTTCCTTCCTTCCTTCCTTCCTGGTGATTGGCAATCTGTGGGGCTGCAGGAAGTTCTCAAGGGAAGGAAATTAGCCCCTGGAACTGCCACAGTTGTCTGTCCCTGCTATACTAATGTTGCTTCTTGGATTTCTCACTGTGTTTTTGGAAAGTGGGAAGCATTCAACATTGTTAGTGTTCAAATGCCTGCAATTTGTATGCGGTGCAAACAGTTGTTTGGATAAAGACATGGCTGCTTTGGGACACAATTTGACTTTTCCTTCTATCTACCCATAAATGAAGGATAACTGTAGAAAAATCTGTCTTTTTATATGGTGTGAAATATGTTTGGAATGTAGGTATCTCTTCCTCCTCTACTGAGAAGAAACTGTTTCGAAGCCATAAACTTTATGCAAACCCTGTAGTCTGAATTATCTCACACACATATTGTAGTTTTACATACAGGTGAATATAGATACAAACTTTTAATGTGATTCTTTCCCTCACTTTTTTAAACCAGAAACCTTGGTGTGATGGTCTGTTCCTCCATGTGTGACGTGGGTGGGATAATATCCCCATTTGTTGTATATAGGCTGACAGAAATCTGGGACCAGCTGCCTCTTTTAGTTTTCAGTAAGTAATATTCTACTAAAGGTTGCTGAAGCATCTTAATGCTTACCTAGGAGTCACTCTTTTACAGGCGTGTAAAAGATTGCATTGTTTGTTTTATTTTCTTTAAAATATTTACATGACACTTTTCTACTTTGTAGTATTTGTTGCTATAGCTTTTATTTTTATTTTATTTTATTTTAAAAATATCCAAATGACATTTCTGTTGTCCCAATTGCTGGTATCAGCAGAACCATTTCATTCCCTCTCTTAGGTGGGTTTCTTTTTAATTCTGAGACATGTCAGAACAAAAAAGTATCTTTCCTCTCTTCTCCTTTCTTTTTAATTTTTTTAGTTATAGTGCTTCAGTGCATCAGTGAAATCATAGTTTAGCACTATGATATGATATCTTTAAGAGTTTTTAATAAATTCAATGAGGAAAATTTAAATGATAGGATCAGCTCAGCAAACAACGCCAGTTTATTTATTTATTTTTTAATTTTTTGGGAAACCTTTGTACTTTCCCAAATATTGTTGTAAACAGTTCCCAAAAGAATGGAACAAGTAGATAGAAGGGCAGCCACAATCAGCAAAACCCAGCAGAACCCCAGGAACTATACGATGATAATTCATTCTCCTTTACACAACTAAATTCAAAATCCTCCAAAGAGTAATAACTTTACCAGACAACCAAAATACACAAAATACATCGTCTAAGCTTTCAAAACTTCACTGGCTTCTTCATCAGGCATTGCCCAATGAAGAAGCCAGTTGAGCTTCAAAATCTTGCATGATGAAGCTTGTACTGTACATTTCAGTTGACCAATAAAGATATTGTTCTTTTGTGGATTTGGATTTCATTGTAATTTGGTCAACAGTGTTAACATGACTATCCCTGACTACACTTTTTTATAACTCTGGAAGAGTCATGGAAGACACCAGTGACAGCAGCTCATGAATCTGCCTGTGTGTTGGTTGTCACATCCCCCAGTAAGGCAGTTGCTTCAGTCAACAGATGCTAGGGATCAGAAGCAAGATGCTGAAAAAGAGAGACAAGCGCCATACTGCCTGTCGTGCACCCCATAAACTAATTTGCTATCTTCAGATTTGGAGGAAAATACTGGCCCATTACTAGCCTTGAAAAAAATGAAACTGTTGGTCTAGCTGGCTTTCATACAAGGGACACAAGGAGGCACCATCTTATTCTTCACCTAGGGCTACCCATCACATGAAGAATACCCATGTGTCGGGGAAGCTCTCCTGTTCAGACCCAATGTTTTGCACATAAGGCTGATAGTAGACCTGGAGAGAGAAGGGCTGGGTCTTGTGCATATTCCTCTGTTGTACTGATAAAAAACACTTGGTAAATGAATGAATAGGACTAGTATCTCTATGGCGAGTTACAAACCACCATTTTGTACGTATTCACTACGTATTAGGGTTAGGAAGGGGCGGTGCTTTGTACATAGTGAATACGTACAAAATAGCAGTGGCTGTTCCACACGGCCGCCACCATATTGACATAGTGGATGCTGTCCGTCCGCACATTGCGCGGCGCTTATGACGTCGCGAGTGCGCCATTGGAGCCTCGCTGCATCATAACTGCGCCACAAGAGGAAGCTCCATTTTGGAGCTTTTTTGCTCCGCGAGGGAGTCACGCGGTTTGGCTGTTGCGGCTCCCTCGCGGAGCAAACAGCAGCGCCGGCAGACCGCCGCAAAGCGGTGGTCTGTAACACACCCATATGATATGTATAGAGTTTCAGTTTGCTAGACTTCCTCCAGTCCATTAATGGAGTCAGGAGCCTGTTATGTAAAACTTCCACTACTCCACTTAAGTCATAATATTAGAATTTCCCCTCAGTTATTTCTATTGATATAATACACAATCTTTTGTCTGGAGTCTAAGTTACTTTAATTTTTTTTTTAAAAAATCATTATTATCTTTTAATTAATGCTATAGAAAGTGTGTGCATATGAAATAAAATTAGAAAAAAAGTATCTTAAAAGATTCCCAGCCAAAAGTCCCAGACTAAATAAACCCTTTCCTTCTGTTATTGAATAATGCATCTCCTTCAGAAAACCATTCAGTAAGCTTAGTATCAATTCTGGCGAAGAGAAGCAATCAAGATAGCTTCTTTATATCTTACATTATGTTTGGGGTTAGATGGCATGAAGAAGGCACAGTAGGCCCATCTTAAGATCCGTACAAAGGAAGAGCTAATCAAGCTCACAAGGAAAATTCTAGAAATTCACTTTGAATTTGTTGAGAGGCTGACCATGGAATTTAGCCACATGAATTAAATAAATGTATCAGGTTCTCTAAATAGTTCAGCCTTATGCTGGCTTACTTGGGACTGAGTTCTACCAAAGTCAATGGGATCAACTTTCAGGTGACTATGCATAGGGGATTGCCTCATTGAATTAGGGGACCTATGTACTGTTTTTATAAAAGTGAAATGTAATATGGTATATTGGGTTCTAACTGTGTCTTTTATGTATTTCGTGGGCAGCTGCAGTTGGTGTAATTGGCGCTGGATCGGTGCTACTTCTGCCTGAAACCAAAGGGAGAACTTTGCCTGAGACCATTGAAGATGTAGAAAACTTCCATAGATACCATGCTAAACAGCTTAAGTGAGGACAGTCAATTTGAAGCACATTTTTTCAGCTGATGCCTATAAATGGAGTTTAGATGGGCAGTGAAAATGTTCACTTGATGGGGAGGGAGCCTTGATAAACTGTATAAACATACTTTTATAAATAAATTAGCTATTCCTTGGAAGTGGGTGTTCAATTCGCATGGTCTTGTGGAGATACATGCTTCACATACATAAACTCCTCCCATTATCCCATCTAGGTTGAATATATCCTCCCCACCACCAGCAATTCTGCCCCCTCAGAAAGTAGTGATTATTGGTAACTCCTCTGCTAGTGGACAAATTCAACCAGTTTGCAAGATGGGGTTGGTTTTTCCTTTAAACATAGTATGTATGAGGTGTGTGTATAATTCTTTTTATCCTGCAGCTCAAGCCTTATTACAGCCTGGCTGCATTCTTAGGACAGAATGCAGTTAGGAGTGATATTATAATATGATCTGGGGTCCTTTCTCAATACAAAGGTCACATGTATTATGCACATGGCTGCGGATTTTCGCACATTTGCATCAATGGTTAATTGTCTTCATTTTCTTGCTCAAATTTGCATCTACAGTGGGTCCTTGTTATCCACTGGAATTTGGCTCCAGGCCCCCTTGTGGATCCCAAAATCTGTGGATGTTCAAACCCCATTAAATACAATGGCATAGTAAAATGGTTTCCCTTATATAAAATGGCAAAATCAAGGTTTACTTTTTGGAATATGTATTGTTTTTGAATATTTTCAATCTGTGTGTGCTTGAATCAGTGGATAAAAAAAATCCATAGATATGGAGGGCTGGCTATATTTGCATCTATTCATCTTCTCTCTGCTGAAAATGTACAGCCACCCAAATGCATATGAGACAGACAGACAGGCACAAATGTGATAATGCTCATTTCTGCAGATTTCTGCAGATACTCTCGTAAAAACCACAAAGCTTTTTTCTATGAAGTTTAAGAAGCCCCCCCCCCTCCCAAAAGCCTGAACTCCTGCTAATTGTGTGTTGCCAGATGGCATTGTTGGAACAAAAAATATATTCTCCCTACTGGTCACAAAAAGTCCATCTCTGTTTTGTTCTATAAACATATCAAAAACTTGACCTTTTTTTTTCTAAATTAAGAAGTTACCAACATTTAATCAATTCCTTGTGGGGGTCTGCTCTAGTTCCTTCAGTACATTTGGCTTTCTTTTCTACACCATTTCCAGCTGTATAATGCCTATGTACAAGTGCAGTTATAAGACTATACACATTATTTTAATTGTAGGTTGCCACACTATATTTTCCACCTTTTTCATCCTAATAGGCTGCATCCAACCCACAATGTCTAGCTTGTCCTTGAAGCTCTTGAGAGAATGGTGAGATATAAATCTGGGAAACAACCAGCTTTTCTATTGTTCAGAACAGTACATTATCCCCTCATTAACTCTTCCTGCCATTGCCACCCTTTGCTCCTATGCATATACAGTGATCCCTTGGTTTCCACTGGGATTGGTTCCAGGTCCCCATACCTGAAATTGATGGATGATATAGGATGTATGTTGTGCATGCACACATATACATAGGATTAAATACACACAAATTACATTAAAGGGGAAAATGAAACAAAATTGATCACTATGAAAATTCTCAGCTTCCTTTGCTTTCATATATATATATGTGTGTGTGTGTATGTGTCTATGTCTATTGATATCAGTGAAACTTACATGCACTGAGGTTTGGCTGGATAAGTGCCCAAAGTTAGCCAAAAGGATAAAAAATATTTGTAGAAGATAAATGCTAAATGCTTCAAGAACTCATTAAGCACTGAATACCATACATGGTAAAGTGAGAGCCAGTTGCTTCTCTGATCTTTAAAGCCTGTCTCTTTGGCTGGCACAAAGACACTGGAAAGAAGTCTTGTTGTTTGCTTTCATTTCATGTTTTCTTTATTACACTCAACATTTCGTAAGGCAGGATGTGGTTCTTTCCTTCACTAATATTATTGTAGCCTTTCTCCTGAAGATAATGTTCCGTTAGTTTTATAATCAACTTTTTGTGCATCTTTCAGCTACAAATGTTGTTACCATCAATTTCATCAAACAGAATGTAGAGCCTTTTTTAATTAGTAGCTTGCAGCCTTTCCCCTGAAAATAGTTTCTTCTGTTGCACAATCAAGTTTTTTATTCATCAGAGTAAAAATTAATAAAGACACATTCAGTAAAGACAACTGAGCCAAATAGATTGAATTTGGACAGAATTTGGACAGAATTTGAACAGAAGACACTTCTACAAGATTTTTTTCTCCACTGTCTAATTTATTTTAATGGAACTAAGTGGATAGGATTGCAGTCCTATCTACCAAAATAATATGGCTACAGATTTAGAATGATGAGTGGGTGGGCTTCACAAAACCAAAGAAGGGGAGCATCCCAAATTATAACAGTACAAGAAAAAGGAGGGAAAAGTAGACCATATAGATTACGCTACATGTTAAAACATACATTTACCAATCAGTCTAATTCTTTTGATTACTGACTTGTCACATGACTTAGGGGCAATGATGAAGATGAAGACTTGATTGGTTGAAATTTATTTGCAGTACGTAACATTAAACTTAACTTGTGTTGTATTGCTCGTATTTGGTCATTTATGTTTTCAGTTTTGTCTTTATTTTTATTTTTAAACATATGCAACCACAGCCACAGAACTTTCCTTTCTCTCTCTCTTGGGTGAGCTTGTAAACCATCTAATCCAACTCCCCGCTTACAACAGAAAATTCAGAGCTAAATCAGCTAAACTGGGTTTGCAGCTACTGCTAGGACTACTAGTCACCTCACCTATCATTAGCAGTGGTTAAACTTTACTATGAGTGTGAAAAAATCTACATCAGGGGAGGTTAGGAAAACCATCATGCAGATATGGAGGGCTTAGAGAAATTTGCAGCTTTAAAAAAAGGATTATCTGCTATTAGCTAACTTTTGCTGTTGGAAACTTAGTAGAGAGTCTGGCCAAAGTTAAACATATTTCCTTCTCATTGAAGCCAATGTAAAAGTTAAACACATGCTCATCTGTCACTTATTAGAATCAAGAAGTCTTAAAAATGCTTATGTCTGGCTCAATGATGCATTTTATTTTAGTTGATACGCAGCTTCCAGCATTGTTGTTTCCTTAAACAGTACAGCTCCTTGAAGCTGCCTGTTTTGTAGCACTTTCAGCCTCTGGGAGGCACTGTCTATGTTATTTTCTTCAGGACAGCACAGTCCTTTAAAATACATTGTAGTCAGGGTAGGAGCAAAGAACCAAAGGGTTACAGAATGTTAAAGAATGATGACAAGGGTTGTTGTTCATCCACTTGATCCACTTCCCTTCATGTATCACCAAGGGGAAAATCTTGGAGAAAGCTGTCTTAATGAGGTACAGTGTCTGAGGTCTGAACATGAAGATAAATAATGTTTTCTTTTGGCTTTCCTTGCCTGTGGAAATAAAGCCAGAAGAGCAAAATGAATACAAAAGAAAGGAGGTTGAAAACCAGAATATTATTAAAGATGTACATTACCATGGCCTTCTGGGGCAAAAGTACATGACACTTAAAACGGCAACTGCCTATCATTTAAAATTTTCCACCGTGCCTGAATTTCATGCTACACTGGAACACTGTGAGACTCAGCTTCTGCTGTGTTAAAATGTGGAAAGAATCAGATGGCACCAAGTCCTGAATTGGGTCCAGAGGGCTGTGGGTGGCTGGGTGCTGCTGACAGCCCTTTGAGCTACTACATATTTTGCACCCATGTCTCAAAGTCCTCTTCATTCCCAGAGGGGGAGCAAGGATGTCCACACTGAAAGCATTGGCCAGGTATAGCAGCAGATATTGAAACCTCTGGATTGGCTCGAATAGTACCCATACCCTCCAACATTTCACAGATGAGACCTGGGACGTGTGTAGGCAGCATTGTAGTGTGGTCAAGATGGCAAAAAGTACTAATGAGGAAGAAGTAGGATGGTGTTACCTTTACATACAAGGTGGCACGGGGTGCTCACATTCCTTTCTATATGCACACACAGCTTTCAGCAGCCCAGCCACATTCCTGTTGCAGAATGCCCTTAGGAACTATGTTTGCTGTAAGGGGTATGTAGGTTCAGCCATCTCTTATTTAAAGGCAAGGCACAGACCCTAACTTCAAAATATGCTCACATCGCACAATATCTGAATTTCTTTATCGGTACTCTTGCAGTAGGAGAGAGATGCATGGCACTGTAAAAGCTGGAGAAAATACTCAGCATGCATTGAAACCCTAGTCAGACTTTCAAAAGGCAATTAAAATAAGCACTTGAGAAGAAGGATCTGGCTAATCCCCCACATCATCACTCTGTATGTGGGAAGAGAGATAGACCAAGTAGGAGAGGCTCTTGAGGAGAGGCTACACATGTAGCAGACAAGACTCCTTCTCAGACTGTTGCTCTTTTCACTTATTATTTATTTATTTATTTGGGTCAAAATCTTGTATAACCTTTCTCACAATGTAAATTTGCGTGGACTTGACTAAGTAGCAGAGGTGCTAAGGAACTCATTTATTGAACTGTAAAGTTGCATAACTGATGCACATCAGAGGACTCATTCCCATTGGAGGAATGACTTGATTTCTGATCCGGCTTGGCTGCGTGTCAGAAATCGATCCCAAATAGTCCCTTGTCCCCACTACAAACAAGATTTACCTTACTCCAGAGTAAGCGACTTCTGGGAGGGAGGGAGATAAACAGAGGACTCTGGTAAAGGCAAGGCAAATGGGGGACTTCTGGGATCAGGGAGGGAGAGAAACGGGACTTTGGGGAGCAGGGAGGGAGAGAAATGCAGGACTGCTGGGGCATCCTGGGAAGGAAGAAACAGAGGACAATGTTTTTTTTAAATTAAACTGAGCACCTATGCGATTGATTGCTTTAGCAACTACATGCCTTTGCAAGTGGTTGCAAAAGCAATCAATCAAATATGTGGTTAGTTTAATTAAAAAAACAAGTACAGGGGGGAGAAATGGTGGATCTGTCATAAACTGAGGCGGGATGGTAAAAACCCCTCTGCCATTTGTCCCTCCCCTCCTGAATGCTGTGATTCCAATCTGTTGTTCCCACCTATTTGACTCACTTCAGGATCGATTCTTGTGAAAAGAACTTAAAATAAATAAATAACAAATAGTCTCAAATAACCCCAGGTTATTTGTGTTTGCCCAGTTTCTTTCCTCCTGGAATCAATTCAATGAGGATCAGAAGCGGGTTCAAATGGGAACAAGAGTTGTTTGCCCTGAATTCTGCATCTGAGCAAACTGCAGTGCGAATGAGCCCTCTACTTACAAGCACACAGTGCTACAAGATGATGGCCTAGATCTGTCTATCTGGTCTTTTTCCTAAATGGAACTTAAAGCAGCTTACAATATAAGTTAAAACAAAATAGCTAATATAGGCGCTTTCCAGACTGGTGCTTTGCGCCGGCCTGGATACGTGCTAGGGTTGCCTTAGGGCGTACTTTACAGACGCCCTACAACCCTAGTGCGTAACTGCGGTGGCATAATGGTGGCAACCTTGTACATGGGTGCCGTCATTATGACATCACAGCTGCACCGCGTCCAAACGGCGCATGCACTGGCGTGTTCACACCGCATCAGGCCGCTTGTGGCGGCCTAACAGTGGCGCCGGAAGGAGCTCCGGAGCTCCTTCTTGGGAATGCCTTGTTCCCGCAGCCACCAAATGGCTGCGGGAACAAAGCCGGGGGAAAAGGGCAGAGCAGCCCCTTTCTCTCCTAGCAGTGGTTCCTCAGGGTGTCCTGGTGCATGAAGCCCCAAGGACACCCCTTTTCGGGACCAGGGAGGAGCGGCATTTTGCCACATCTCCCTGGTCCCGAAAAGCGCCGGATTGGGGCCTTTGGGCTGCCGCTGTGGCTGCCCTGGCCCCAATATGTGGCTCAAAGGGGCAGCTGCAGGCCACCATAATGTGTAATATAAAAGTTTAAAAAGGATTAATTCAATTGATTTTTAATCCAATTAAAACACTATTTTAAGGCATTTATTTAAAAGCCAACATATTTGCTAATGTTTATTTTAACCTCTTTTGTATGTCTGATTCAGATAAATAAATCTTTGCACATAAGAGCAAAACATCTGGACAGTCCCCTTCCTTGGATGAAATTAGAGGAGCTTTTGCACATTTTACAATGATTTTTACTTTTAGGGATTTTCAACCAAAATGCTGTTTGGGTAAAAAACACTGGATTTTGCAATGTTTGCAAAATGACAACAATAAGTCTTGTGTATAAATCATTATATTCAGGATAAAGTACATCTTTCCACAAATCCCCAAACCCACAAATGATGAAAAATGCTACAAAAAGTGCAGTTCTTTTACTCTTGCTTCATATGGATAATTACATGGTGGTTTATAGTTTTTTTTTCTCCCCAGTGGGGTGGCTGGACATGTCAAGATACCTTTTCTAGTTGAGGCTGAGGAATTTGTAAGTATTCTTCCGATTCCTAGTATGAATAAGGCTTTAGTATGCAGTTGTGGATGTAGTAGTTTGAATGCTGGGCTGTGGCTCTGGAGATTTGAGTCCCCACTCAACCATGGAAACTGGTTGAGTGGCCTTGGGCAAGTCACACTCTTTTAGCCTCAGAGGAAAGTAATGGCAAACCCTCCCTCTCCGAACATTGTATCTGGCCAAGAAAACCCTGTGATAGATTCCCCCTTAGGGTTGCCATAAGCCAGAAACAACTTAGAAGCACACAACAACAACAATTCAATTGTGTCCCCAACACTGAGAAGACACTGTTTGCTCATAATATCTCTCCACATATTCATGGTCTATAGCCTTCATCAGCCCTATCCAATAATGAAGACTCATGGGAGCTGCAGTCCACAAATTTCTGGAGGGCTGTGGTTGCTTATTCCTGCTTTAAGACATGTTAAAAGGACTATACCTGTACAAATTTTCAGCCTCCTCAATTGTTTCAGGTAAAGTTTTTCCTTTGGTTTCAGGTAAGAGTAGTACCAAACCACCATCGATGAGGCCAATCACAGCTTGAAAACAGAAATGCAGCACACAGAAAAGGTCAGTTGAAGCCATGCTGTGTGCTTATATTTTCAAAATAGCATTAAGCAATACAGTACTGAAGTGCTTCAGCAATATGTTACTCGTGCCAAAAACACATAGCTGATGTGTATTACAGGAAATGACACTTTGTAGATGCAAGTTCTGCTTCCCTGCCCCTCCACAGAATATTTATGAATGACCTAATTTTTCTCCAAAGTCCAACTTAAAGTGGAAAATTACCTGTCTTTTCTAGAAATCCAGAACAATGAGACCTTATCTTTTATGCTAAATATTCAGAAAAAAATAAAAATAACGTATGACTGGACAAAAATAACAGGATATTAATGTACAGGGAATTGATCCTAGAACAGCCAAACGTATGTTCACGATTCTTGACAAATGGCTTTATCACACTTTATCTGATCGTATTTTTAGAAGGATGTTTGCTAGCTCTTGTACTTCACAGCCTTCAAGACAGTTGGCACTGGGTTTGAGGGAGCCCTGGACAAAGTGCCCTCTGATGGACCTCTTACTACATTTATTAACCCTTTCAATCTCACCTGGAAGGGACAGCAACACCACTCCAAGGGGGACTTGAAGCTGTCATTTATATTTTCCACAATGCCTCAGAGCCCAAAATATAGGTTCACATAAAGGCAATGAGAAACGGAAATGGTCTCTTCTAAATGTAGCTATTCATCTTGAAGAATCTATAACAACAGTCCATGCTGGTGAGCCTTTATGACACTGGGTCTGGTAATTTATTTTCTATCTTCTATTGAATATGCATGCAGGCTATAAGTGGACTGCTATTATGCTGGGAAAATAGCTGGGATGTCTTGAGCAGGAAAGATTCAAATAAAGAATACTGTAATGTCACCCCAAGAAAGCCAGTGTGGTGTAGTGGTTTGAGTGTTGGACTATGACTAAGGAGACCAGGGTTCAATTTGCAGCTCAGCCACAAAACCCACTTGGGAAAGTCACATGCTCTTAGCCTCAGGGGAAGGCAATGGCAAACCTCTGAACTAATTCTGCCATGAAAACCCCATATAGGTTCACCTTAGGGTCATTATAAATCTTAACTTGAAGGCACACAAAAAGAGCATCATCCCAAGACACCTGTGAGTCTAAACCTAACTGCCAAGTACATAAGTATGATCTGTATTTATCAGGGAGACAGCACACAGGATTTGGGACATTAATAGCCATTTGTTTTTTCTCATATAGCTTTCATGTCTACAGATTCATATTTTCTATGTAAATTTCTTAGTTATACTTATTGCTGAAGATCCTTTCACATAGTGCCCTAAAAGCAATTATCTACTCTCAGTTAATATAGAAGAATAAGATGAAATTCTTACCAAAGACTACAAGTGGCAATTCATTCCAGATATCTGCCAAGCGGTAGACAATGAAAGGAGTTATGATCCCACCAATATCACACATGGAAGAGCAGACAAGTACCCCAAGGTTCCTTAAAATACAAAAACAAACACATATGCATAGGATAGCCATCATTTTATTAATACTGTCTCTGAAGAATTCTGTATCGTTTCATGTAGTGAACCACTGGAGGAAAAAAAAAAGCGATCAAAAGTACATTTGATCCACTCCCGCCCCCTTGATTTTTGTGGGAGAACCAGCTTGACCTCCTCCCTGGTTGCTCAACTCCCACTCACCACAGATGCTGCTTCTACTACTGCTGAAACAGTCTGGAGTCTGGAGATTATTGCATGGGCAAATAAAGCGTCCTTTTCCTGACAGGGTAAGGTCACTTTACGGATTACTATCGGATGTTATCGCATGTTAAAACGCTGACTCTGTCACCCAGCCATGCTCAGCATGCCGATTTTCAAGTACAGAAGCTTCTCATGAGGAGATCTTATTCCGTTGGGGAAAGGATGCTTTATTTGCCTGTGCGGTAATCTCCTAAATTAGCTAAAAGTGTCTGCGAGGGTAAGAAATCAGAACTGTGGATTATCTATTCTTGTCTATACAAGAATTACGTGTTATGCATCAAACTGGGAGGGTGATATATCTCTGTATCAAGGATAGAGATGAGGGATAGGGCTGGGTTCTTTGCAGATGAGAGATGTGAGAGCCATAAGGTGGGTCAGAACAGTAGAGAGGGAGGGAAGAACTATTTGATTAAGCAGCAAAGGAAGTTGAAAAGAAATCTGAATATTATGAACACTACTTGGAAGAATTACAGTGGGCCCTTGGTGTCTGCTGGGATTTGGTTCTAGGGACCCCCATGGATACCAAAATCTGTGGATGCTCAAGTCCCATTAAATACAATGGCATAGTAAAATGATGTCCCTTATATAAAATGGCAAAATTAAGGCTTGCCTATTGGAATTTGTATATTTTTAAAATATTTTCAAACTGTGGATGCTTGAATTTGTGGATAAAGAATCCATGAATATGGAGGGCTCACTGTACTCTTCTTTTGCCTACATTGCCCAGAATCATTCAGCCACCACTGCCAGTGACTAACTATGGTCAAAAAGTAATATTAGTACAGTGTGTGGGGAGAAGGGGAGGCACGTCCCATAGGGATGAATGGAGTGTGCGCCCATGGTGCGCTCTTGCCACTGCGCCACTGTGACACTGCGTCGCTGTGTGCACTAGCCCCATTCATTTAAATGGGGCTCAAGCATAGGCGGTATTTGTTTTACGTGGGGAAGTCTGGAACGGATCCCCTGCATAAAGTAAGGGCGCACTGTACTTAACTTAGGAGCTTATTAGATGAAGAAATAAGCTGGTTTACCTCTTCTGCATTCTATTCAGGATCTGGAATGCCCCCAGATGTTATTAGATCTAAATTACCACTGATACTAGCCGTGATACCACCACCCGGATGCATCCTGGGTTGAAGCCTCACTCAACCAGCACTTTTTCGAAGTTGGAGGTTTTCCAAGTTCAAAAAATGGCCAGCTGAGTAAGGCTTTGACCCATGATGCATCTGGGCAGTGATACTGCGGCTAGATCGGAGGTGATTTAGGTCTGATAACATCTGGGGGCATCCCAGATCCTGAAGTGAATGAGGAAGAGGTAAACCGACTTATTTTTTTCATTTGATAAGCTCCTGAGATACCTTCATTTTCTGCCATGAATGGAAGGTATCTTTGGATGGGTTGCTCTTCCCAGATGCTCTGATGCACAGGCACACGTAAATTAGACTTTAAGTACATTTCTAGGGGATGAATGACTACTTCCAGTTTCAGATGGTGTGCCAACAAATTAGTAGGTCTCACCCAGTCTCTACATTGTGAGTCATACAGTTACATATATCCTCCAACATTACACAGATGAAAACCAGGACAGGTGTGGCCAAGCAATATCAAAATGTGGTCAAAATAGCAGAAGTGATTATCAAGGAAGAGCACACAAACTAGGAGGGGTTGCAGCAGTTTGCTTTCCCTGAGCCTATTGCCCTGCTGAGTTAAATTGAGTGCAAAGTACTTTTGTACTTTGAACTCGGTTTGCAGCAACTAGAATAGGAGGAAAGTGAGAGAAGGACAGAAAAACAGACATTTAAAGAAAAACCAGCTGAAAAATGGAGATGATGAAGGATTAATTAGGACTGTCCCTACCACTCCATAACACCTGGTTGGTTCAGCTCTCTACTTAAAAAAAGCACATGGCTAAAGTCTTGACTGGTCATTTGCTGCACACATACTTTCCTTTACTGTGAACACCCCAGCCAGTGTTAAGAAACAGTGTTTTTGTTGCTGTTAGGCAGGCATTTCTGTCAACTGGGGAGGGCATTTGAGGGACCCTGGAGGCCTGGACCTGTGCCCTATGGTCCTGGCCTAACAGCATCTTTGCTTTGAGAAGAGATTTTGTTCCATCCTAGAGGACTGTAGATGGTTCACTCACCTGAGGAATGTTGGGTATAGTTCTGCATTGACTAAGCAAACCATTTCATAGGTCATTGTAATACCCAGTCTGCCTAAGCAAGCAGCCGTCATTTTAAGCCAATACAGATCTGAAAAGACATTGAAAAATAGTTGTTGCTGAAAGTTTCCCTGACTGCATGTTTGTTTGTTTTTTCTGGCAAAAACTGATGTTAAGTGATCCCTCTGTTTTGGAATTTTACTTCAGAGGTAAGCAACAGAGATCAGCCTTACAAGATCACTTTGATTTTTATGAAAATTCTGAGGATCCAGGTGCAAAGTAATAGGTCAACAAGGCAGGAATGAGCTACGAATTAAATGACTACGGCGGGTTACAAACCGCCAAAAAATACGTATGGAATACGTACTGTATTAGGGTTAGGAAGGGGTGGTGCTTCCGCACCCCCCTAACCCTAGTACGTATTCCATACGTACAACATGGCGGCGCCCCTTCCACATGGGGGCTGCCATGTTTACGTATCGGACACTGTGCGTCCGCACGTGTCGTGGCGTCTATGATGCCGTGAGTCTGCCCCTGGCGCCTTGCAACGTCATAGAGGCGCCACTTAAAGAAGCTCCATTTTGGAGCTTCTTTTTTGCTCCACAAGGGAGCCACGCGGTGTGGCTGCGGCGGCTCCCTTACGGAGCAAGCGGCGGTGGCGGCAGACCGCCTCAAAGCGGCGGTCTATAACCCGCCCAAGTCCCTCTCTGTAGCTGCTCAGATGTGGAATTTGTGATCATTATTAGCACAACCAACCTCTCAAATCCTTTCCCAAAAAACTCCATTCCCAGTTTCTCACACACATACATACCCCAGTTTTATTTCTCAGTATCCTAACTTAGGATAGAAATATCTTTTAGTAGATGATGCACTGCATGTCTCAGTTATCTACTAATAAAACTGAATCTACTTTTTGCTCTTCTCATTCTGTTTTATGAAGCAGGTTTTGTATCCCTTCATATAATACTTGCTTGCGCTGCATCAAATATTTATAATGAAGTAATGGAACATCATTAAAGCTTTCAGCAGACCTACAGTTGTGTGATGTATTTGGAAGGTGAAGAGATGCTAGTATACAAAGTTCATTAGTTCCATTGTGTGACACAGATCCTCGATATGTGAGCAACCCAACTCACAGAAAGTGCTGCCATAAAAACCTCATTCAGGCATTAACAATGGTGTTAAACTAAACATATGAAGAAGTGGAGTGTATTCATCCCATTCTTTCTGGCATCACTGTCCTCCTGTTGAGAGTCACCACACATGATAGATGGCCTCTTCTTCAGATTGTGCCTCTCCACATGAGGCTGATGATAGAGGGTCAAAACTAGTGCAATCCTCTTCCTCATAATTTATTTTAACTCTGAATTTTTTGAATGCTTGAACAGGGCTAAACCCACACTACTTATCCAAGGACGGTATGTACAGTAGACCACAGAATGTTATTTTAAAAAATCACTGCATAGGTGTTATTTTTCAAGTCCAATGCTATGTTAGTTGTTATGTACCAAATGCCCCCACCCCAAATATCCCCCCAGATGATTCTCTGCCAATAATATTTTGGGAATGAGAAGTAGGAGTACTTCTATTTTCTGAGATATAGCTGCACATACACGGTAGATAAGCAAAGACAAAAAAGGGAAGGTGTCCAAAAAAGTAAATCACCCCCAAAAAGGAAACAAAACACCTCAAACAAAAATAACACCAAAGCGATAAACTTAAATTATAAACTATATAACAATCACACAGACATCAAAATCCATTCAAATCCACAAATGGGCATGATATATTGACAAAATTGCTGTGTCCAAACAGCTTGTATATAATAAACCGACTGAGGACTATGACAACTACTCACATGATTAGAAAGTTGTTTCTGTAGGTCGTCATCAGTGACAAGACATTGCCAGCCATGTTGTTCTGTGTTTACAACATCATAAGCTAGACTTATGATTTTATAAATTTTGGTATTCATATTTACAATTGTAGCACTGATGACACCATCACAAATGCCTCCTAAAGCCCCCCTTAAAAGCAAGGCAGCCATAACCACCAAAGGAGTGCTGCAACACTGGTGAATAAGGTGCTGAAGGATGGTGCATCCAGCCTCCTCCCACCAGTGTGCCACAGTGTGACCCATACAAGTCCCTGTATATTATTTTCCCCATAAGAACAGTTGAAAAAGTACTGTGGGGGAAAAACTAAGTTCTGGCACGTAAATGGCAAGCATGATAATCCCATAAAGACATCTCAGTGCAGAACTTACTTTCAGGGACAAGGGCTGTAACAAGACAGGCAGCTCCTGCCGTCAGATTTGATGCAGCCCACGGATAGCGACGTCCTACACGGTCAATTGTGAGTATGAGTATGATGGCAGCTGGAAATTCAACAAGAGCAGAGTAAAAAAAGTCCAGATAAATGTTGCCTCCAGATATTCCCATGTGCATGATGAGGCCCTGATATATTACCGAGCTTGTAAACCTAGACAAAGAATAGAGGCCAAATGAAGCCATATATTTCCCCAAGACAGTGCTCATCCAGAAATTCCACTCTTCAGAGTAAGGAAAAGTTACATTTTTGGATTGTGCGTTCCAGAATTCCCCCACCCAACACTAGTAGCTGGATAATTTTAGGAACAGAACTCCAAAAATTAATTTTTCCAAACTGCACGTTCCAAAATAAAGCTTCACATTTAAATATAGAGCAAAAACAGAGGATAGTAACTAGTGTGCTTTGGCCTCTGAAGATGGAATTGTAGAGTGTGTCATGAATATATGGAAATTGTAGATGGGTTTCCAATTGACAGACACATTGCAGTGTAGGAATTGAGGAACTCCAGTGTATCTTTATATGGCTTTCTGTGCGAGTTACATGGGAGGGGTTGGATCATTTTCATGGAGATGGACTGATGTGCAAGGCAAAGGCTTTTTAATGAACATTTCTTACCAAGTATACATTAAGATGAGCGTGTGTTTCCTTATCTGTGGTGTTCTCACGAGATCTAGAAAGGAAGGGTGTAGCTTTTCACCCTCTTCGTCCTCAGATTGTAAATTCTAAAAGATCAAATGAAGCAGTGTGGAGTACTGTGGTGTGAGGAGATGGAATTTAAAAAGACTGAGCTTGACACTTTGAGCTATTTTTTCAGGGATTCTAGAAAAACTTCAGGAAGAACAAAGGTTAGAAGACACCCCCCCCCATTAAAACATCTTCAAATATCTTTTATATGTTTTTTCATTTTTTTCAAACACTATTTTGAAAAAGAACAATTCCCAAAGCTATTATGAGTTTTTTAAAAAAATAATAACATTTATTAATATTTTAAAAGTAGAAACATACAAACATACATAGACTTTAACAAAACATAAACAAAAACAAAAAATAAAAATAGTGACAAGCAAAACAACAACCATTTTATATGTGTGTCTAATTTGCAGACTTGGAGTCCACAGTCTCAATTTTCATGACAGCAAGTTGGGGAGGGAGTAAAATGGTGCACAAACCCATGGTACGCATGCCCATTATAATCAATGGGTTTTGAATATATGTGAATTTCCATTTGTGTGTGTGTGTGTGTGGGGGTCCAGAATGGATCCCCCTGCAAAAATGGAGGGACGAATATATATAATCTTAATCTTAACAATTGCTACCTCTCCTACACTGTACCTCTCATTAAAATGCTTTCTTCTTTTCTCTATCCAACACTTAATGATGTACTCTAATTTCTCCTCCTTTCATTATCCTTTCATTCTTTATTCTTCACTAAATAACAAAATAATAATGTCATTATGATGTTTAGGCAGCAACCATGCAAGCACTTAGAGCACAAAAGCTGAAAGAAATGTGTGTCTTCATGGGTCATGGATATAGACAAGTGTGTCCATACACACTGGACCTCTGGCAGATATTTTAATCCCTTTCTCTAATTTTTTCATGCCAAAAACAATGTCATGTTGCACGGTCTGTTCGCTGCTCATATGCACATGATTCTCCAGCCAACCAGATTCCCCAAGCTTGCTTCCACACAGGACTAGACCTATCATTAGGCAGAGTGAAGCAACCACTTCAGGAAGCAGATGTATGTGTCATTGTGGCGGGTTACAGACCGCCCATTTGGGGCGGGCTGCACTCGCCCCTTTCCCTGGTGTATCGGGGCCTCAGCGGCCAGAACGGCAGCCACTGAGGCCCTGATCCGCCGCTTTTCAGGCTGCGGGGAAGCGGCAAAACGCCGCTTCCCTGCAGCCTGAAAAGGGGTGTCCCTGGGGCTTCAAGCCCCAAGGACACCCCACGGCGGCGGGGAGGAGGAGAAAGGGGCCACTTGGTTCCTTTCTCCTTTGGTCCGCTAGGCGCAGCCGTGTGAAGGCTGCGCCCAGCGGACCAAACCAGGAAGGAGCTCCGAAACGGTCTGTGCTAAGGGCACACTAAGTGCCCTGGCGCGGAGTGAGGACGTCACGTTCACGCCGCCCCGTATAGAGGCGGCGCGGTCGTGATGTCCTCATGGCGGCGGCCGTGTGGAACAGCCGCCGCCATTTTGTGCATGTGGAGCGTGCACTAGGGTTAGGGGGGTGCAGAAGCACCGCCCCTTTCTAACCCTAGTTCGCGCTCCGCACGCACAAAACGGCCCATGTGTAACGGGCCTACGAGATAGCAGCAAATTGTTAATTACTGAAGCCACTGTTCTTGTATTTATTCTGCTAGAGATGAGATGAGATGCCCCAACATGGCTGGCTTGGGATGCTGTGAACTTCTTTTTACGGAAGTCAGGGATAGGGACACAATTTTATTCTCTACCTTAGGCAGCAAAATGTTGTTGGTTAGCCCTGCTTCCACACACTCAATGCCCTGAGCTCAGGGGTGAGGAATGTGTGGCCAATGAAACATATCCATCTCACCCCATTTTTATCAGCCCTTGAAGCCATGCAGAATATCCCCCCAAGTCCCAAGCCCCCAGACCCTCTACCCAGTTCTTTTTTGTGGGTGATTTTTCATCCTTAAATTGCTTCAAACAGTTCAAAACAGCTACAAAACACTGTTTTGCTCCAACTCTTACTGGCTCCCCAAGAAGACCACAAATGGGCATAAAATCAGCTAAGAACAAAAGTGGGGATGACATTTATTTATTTATTGGATTTATATCCTGCCTTTCTCTCAAATATGGGATTTATAACATCACCTCTGGTCTCACTGTGAAGTAGTAATGCAACCTTCCAGCAGGGATGTAGCCAAGGGGGGGGGGTTCTTGGGGTCCGGACCCCCCCCCTTCCATTAGAAAAATGAATGGTGTGTGCTGCTGCGCCACCGCACCCAAGCCCCATTATAATGGTGGCACTTAGTCTGGACCCCCTGCTTCCTAAAATCCTAGCTACGTCCCTGCTTCCAGGGATCATAGAGTGAAAAATGGCTCCTAGCTCTTGCCCAATTGTCCATTCCTATCCTAGCTGGATCAAGAAAGAGCTACAGCTCATTATTATGTCTACACCAAAGAGGTAATGGTGTTCTCTGGCTGCTGATGTACTGCAGAATTAATGCCGCTTTAACTGTCACAGCTCCAGTTTATGGAATTCTCAGATCTGTAGTCTGCTGTGGCGAGTGTTTACATACCTCCCTGTGTCAGCCCAGGGACCTGCTACTAGCATGTGCTCCATATATTTCAGCACTGTCACTCCTACTGAGAAGCCCCCCACCATCATATCTGATGCAGAAACAGGGTGACTGGCTGCACCCATGTGGCCAGGCACCCTGTTTCTGTGTCAGAAGAGGCAATGTGGGACTTTCCAGTGGGAATGGTGGTGTTGAAAGGTAAGGCCATTTAAACAGCTGAGGGTTATCATGGAGATTCCAGGAAACTCCATGGCAAACCTGGGATCAAATTGGCCATGGCATTAAGGGCTATTTACTCTGGGATTAGGACAGATCCACCTGATCCTGGGTTTTGGCCTGTGTCATCCAAAGAGGTTATGACACAAGGCTAGGAGTGACACAGGGTTTTTAGTCTGTACGGACAGCCCCAGAGAAGACAGAATATCATTAAAAATCTACAAATCTCTGAATTTCATAGCATTGCACCATGGCCAATAATAATAATAATAATAATAATAATAATAATAATAATAATAATAATAATA
>NC_056522.1:79424278-79440700 GCF_019175285.1 Sceloporus undulatus | reverse complement strand
TCCTGACCTTTTCCCAAAACTGAGACTCATGGCTGCTAACAATATTTTTAAAAAAGTACAATTACAAGTATACATTGGGCTGATCTGAGGGCAGTTACTCTGTAAGAATGGGTTTGACAATTAAACACACCTTCAAGTTTGCAGCAAACTGACTTCTGTCTTGAATTATGAACAATATATACATAATATAAAAACTAATGTTTAGTTAATAAAATTTTTGAAGATAAAATAGGTTGGTTTACCTCCATTGATGAAGGTAGCTTCTTCTGGTTTGCCTTGGCAATGCTTTTTATGATTTTCAGAGCTTTATCACTTTCCTGTTGGGCTATCAACCACCGTGGGGACTCTGGAAGACACCTGAAATGTCAAGAAATTGGCTATAATATTAATTGTAAAAGAAAAGGTAGGATAATATGGGCATTGGTCTGAGCACTGTGAGAAACTGAACACAAAAGCAAAGATCAACATCTTAGTGCCAAGTATCTTACACTCTAATTTATATTTTGAATTGTAAATTTATTGGAAAATAACCTACAAAGCCATATTGTCCATTAACCTTGTTTAGATTCTAATTACTCTTCCCTTTGCATAGTTTATGTGCTTAAAATATACAGTACTAACATCTCCCAGGGTTAAAGTCAGATGGGTAACAAGTACACTCTTTCTGGGGGGGAAATGAACTATTTAGCCCAAATTTAGCAAACTACACATAACATTTTGGCCTGAATCCTATTGTTAGTTTCAACTCAAGTAGAACCATTGACTCAGTGAGATTTACCTGTGTGTTGACTCACTATTCAGGACTACTCTTAATTGGGACTAACCAATAGGGATCAGACCTAGGTCATTATATAGTTCTGTCTTCCAATGCTGATGTTTTTACTTATATTCTTTTCTTTTGCTTCCTTATTGAAATTAAGTCTTGTTTACCAGTAATACAGTAGGAAGAAGAAGTGTGGCAATGTCACAGCAAGTTGTAGCCATCTCCAGTGAGGAATTGCATAAGCAATAGCAGCAAATACAAGGAGCCCAACAGTAAAGGCCATTTGGTAAACTATACCAACTGTTCTCCTGTAGTCTAAGCCAACGAATTCTGTGACTTTGAAAAACAGAAAAACATAATCAGTGTAAATTAGGGGGAATTATCTAAATACTATTGAATCTAGATCCCCCTATGTAGATATATACCAGCCTGATCATTAAGATCTATCATGAAGGCCTTCTTCTGTGACTCTCCAGTGAGAACAGTACACCATGTGGAGGTACAAGAGAAAGATTTCTGGCTTGTATGTTGTGGTGGTGAAGTGACCTGTCCTTAGAAGCTCTACTGGCATTGGTTGGTTTGATTGTTTCACAAATTTAAACCTACCTGTTCATACAATTATTAGGGACCAGGTGAGACTGTAGTGTGGCTTTATCAGTTTGTGGGTCTTATTTTGTTTGAGGTGAATTTAAAATTATTTAAACTGTTCATAAAGTTTAAATTGCTCTTAAAGTGATTTCACTGATATACCTTACTTGGGAGATCTGCTGATACAAAGTGAATTAGAAATATTTTAAGCATAGGTGGCTGGAATCCTGTTGCGAAGTTATAGAATCATAGAATCATAGAATAATAGAGTTGGAAGAGACCGCAAGGGCCATCCAGTCCAACCCCCTTCCATGCAGGAAATCCAAATCAAAGCATCCCCGACAGATGGCCATCCAGCCTCCATTTGAAGACCTCCAAGGAGGGAGACTCACTACACTCCGAGGGAGTGTATTCCACTGTCAGACAGCCCTTACTGTCAGGAAGTTCTTCCTAATTTTGAGATGGAATCTCTTTTGCTGTAGCTTGCATCCATTGTTCCGGGTCCTAGTCTCTGGAGCAGCAGAAAACAGTTATATCAGTAACTTCACAAGTTGCAGTAACTTTGCAAGTTATGCAAGCTGAACTGCACCACTGTGCAACATTCATAGTCTCAGGAGTGAAGTGGATGTGTAGGTATGCCATTGGGTCTCTTGTACAAGAAGAGCTAGCAGTGTGTCCTAGTTCACAGTGAGTCCAGATGTTTGTGGATAATTTCAAACAGAAAGAAGAAACCCTTAAAGTGAACAAAATTTGGCTACCAGTCCTGAGGAATAAGGAGTCAGCAAATGCAAATGGGAAACCATTTAGAGTCAGGGGCTTTCCCAGCAGATAATGATCACCAATTAGCAGACATTAATTCTCTTTTGCATTAGCCTCCCAGCCTGAGGCCGGCCATCAGCACAGAACAATACACATACAAATCACTCCTGCATTCCCAGGCTCACACAGTATATATACACCCATTGTTTCCTGGCAAGTATTCTCTGAAGATGCCAGCCACAGATGCTGGTGAAACGTCAGGAAGGAAAATTTTCTAGAACACGGCCACATAGCCCGAAAAACCCACAAAAAACTGTGGATGCCAGCCATGAAAGCCTTCGACTTCATATCCATAAATTTGTACCTGACTTGGAGTTTTGGCCCTGTATCATGTACACTGGACACAGTGAGCCTGAGTAGAATTCGAAATAAGCCACGTAGATAAGCCCTCAAACTCTCTGATCCTGCCTTACATTTCTTGGCAGAGCTTACACTCAACATAATTGTGCTACAACAAATCTATTGGATCTTTTAATTTACTTATTTAATCCCCAGAAGACACAACAATTAAAAGGCTTACTCAGGATGTAGCCTGTTAACCATCCTGCTTTACTGACCAGCCCTTGTATTAAGCGAAAGATCACCACCCAGATGTAGCTAGGTGCAATGGCCACAAGAACACCGGAGATGGAATTGATAAGGATGGTGATTAACAGGCACAATTTACGGCCAAACCTATTGAGAAAAATGACACATTATTATATAAATGAAACCAGACGTGTGACCCTCATCACAATTAATGCTATGGGAATAAAAACGGTAGGCTAATTTGCTCCTAGACAAAATCAAAACCACATTTCTTGCTTTTCAGTAAGAGAATTAGTCCCCACATATAAAGGTATGGCTTTACCACTTAACTTTGTAAAATAAATTTCTACAAATCTAAATGTAAACTTACTTGTCTGGACCGTTTTTCCCATCTACATATCCACGGCACCTGCCTTGCAAATTTCCCTGCCTTACTACTAGACTTGAGTGTCATTCCTTCACTCCACCCCAAAAGATGTTTCTGATGTCCTTGTTTCTAGGACCTCCCTTGTAAATTGCTGTAAATATTTTCAGAGCTGATGGGCTATAGATAGCATTGTCTATGATGTTCACAATTCCATCAGCCCAGTTGTACACAGCCAAATCTGGTTCTAATTGGTTTTCTGTCCTCCACCCCTTAAAACTAATACATTGGTACTTATTTCCTATTCAGTGAATGTGCCAGCTATGAACTCAGACCATACTTAATGGTGAGATCAGACATGTATTCTATGTTTCATCAAGCTGAGGTCAATGAAGAATGCAAATGTTTTAACTATTTTAATACCTAGCAATTGCAACAAAATCCAACAAATATCACCAATTTCACAGAAAAACCATACTCTATTTTCAATAGGCTGTGACTCAAGTTACAGGATGTAAATCTTTGCTTGTTTCATTGTTGCGCACAAGAACGAAATCTTATTGGATAAGACTCTAATCATTTTTGTGCCCTTTTCTATGATTTTTTCACATTTCAGGACATTTTGTGAAAATTTCATCGTGCAAAAAGCAATGAGGTGTTTTTCCAAATATATTTTTTCCCAAAGGAAAGTACCATAATGCAAAATCAAATCAACTCATGGTGGTTAACCTATTTTTTATTTGGAGGTGTCTTGATGTGTTGAAACATCTTTTCTCCTCATGGACAAAAATATTTGTGAGTGTTCTGTACACCACTATTCTCTAGCTTCTATAGATTCTTAACATACTAAGCCTCTCCCCCTTGATGTATAAAATCTGACCAACCTGTCGGCCATGTATCCAATGCCTATGGAACCAACAAAAAATCCCACATTCACACATGACTGAAACAGGTCCAGTTTCCAGGCATCCTCACACACCAGGTCAAACTAAAAACAAAACAAAATCCAGATTAGAGAATATATATATGAAACTTTATTTCATTTTTTCTGTCACTTACCGAGTCTTGGACTGGCTGCCAATGGCTCAAGGACCAGGACTAGTCCATGGATCACCACTTTGACTAGCACTGCTCTGAAGAGCATTTTCAGCACATGCAAATATGAGCCAATATTTTTTATTCCAAGATACTGGAGCTTTATTTATTTATTTATTAAAAGCATTTATATACCAATTAATTATCATTGTTTTTATTCATTACAGTGAACAACATACTTAATTTAAAAAATGATTAAAAATGAAAAGGATGCATCATTATAGACAATTACATAATTGAATTTGAGAAGCCAAGAACATTAGTTCTAAGAGTACCAGTTAAAATGGGTTGGATTAAAATGAAGTTAATTGGATTTAAGTTCTAGTGAAATCAATCTGATTTGAATTTGGATCCAAGTGAATATTAACAGCAGAGTTGAGAGCAATCTTTTAAAAATTCTCATTGCAGAGTGGTGAGTGAATGAGAATCTACACATACAACAAATACAGCACACTGAGGACTCTGTCTTCCTACAGAACTAGGACTGTGTCTATAGTGTTGTTGTTGTTGATGATGATGATGTTGTATACCTTCAAGTAGTTTCTGACTTGTGGCAACTCTAAAGTGAACCTATCATGGGGTTTTCTTGGAAAGATTTGTTCAGAGGAGGTTTGCCTTTGCCTTCCTCTGAAGCTGAGAGAGTGTGACTTGCCTAACATCACCCAATGGGTTTCCATGGTCAAGCAGGGATTCAGACCTTGGTCTCTAGAGTCATAATTCAGAGCTCAAACCACTACACCACACTGGCCCTTATGTATACACTATGCAGCTATAGCAGTCTGATACTACTTTAACTGTAAAAGTTCCATCCTACATAAACCTGAGATTTGTGGTTTGCTGGGGTACACAGAATTAGAGTTTGATTTTTTTTAAAATGGAAATTATTTGAGTTACTCATACTTTACTACCTCAATGGGTTGTTACTTGTTATCATTACTACAATCAAGAAAGTAACACTCTGGATAACTCATTATTAATATGTTACTGTTACCATTACTGTTTTGCCATTGAAAAAATACAGGAAAATACTCTCAAGTTGCCTCTATTTTTGATCATCATAGTTCTGAGCAGACCACCTTACTTCAACATTGACTTTAGAGATGGAGAAAAGCAACATGTCCTACATTGCCTGAGATGTCAGCTAGTGTACCTCTTCCCTGCTGTCTCCATCCTGTCAGATATAGCAATATCTGGCCAGGATTATTTTTGGATTTATCTCTATCTCCACCCCTCCTGGCATTCCAAGTTTTGCTATGCTTTGCCTGATAAAAAGATCTAAAGCTATCTGATGGGGTGGACTGGCAAGTTTTTCTCCCATTGGGCTAGGGACTGGCACCATATTTGTACCCATGGACTACAATTATTTCTTTCTTTCCTGGAAACTTGCCACAAACTGCCAGCCAATGGCTGGGGAATCAGCAATGGACCATGGTCCACCATTTTAACTAGCATTGATAGGAAGGACTGGAATGCTCTTTTAAGATGTATTTAATGAAAGTGTTAACCTGCCTTGGATCATGGCTAGGTTGTTTTATTTTAACTAGTAATGAAATCCCATTAATCACAAAAAGTCCAAATGAAAAGAACAGATTTTGCTTGCTGCCTAAAAGATAATACCAGATTTGCTTTGGGAAGGAGATTGTTTGTTACAGTACAACCACAGGCATGTTCCTACCTCTCCCAGCCACGACACCTGGGAGTTTAACACACAGGAGACAAAGCGCCCAAATCCCATGGATAAATGGGATTTAAACTCAGGAATATCCCACAAGAGCAGGATTGTTTTCAGATAATGTCATGCAACTTGGGCATTAATGTGACATTAACCCGTGCAGAAAACTGCAAAATTGCATCGCTTTTTAACTTCGGGAAACTCCCGAAGTTGAATAGCAGCATAAATTTGGGGCTTTCTGCATGGGTTAATGTCGCATTAATGTCAATTGCCCGATATGTCTGAAAACAATCCTGTTCTTGCGGGATATTCCCAGGGATTTAAATCCCATTTATCCATGGAATTTGGGCACTTTGTCTTCCGTGTGATACTGTCCCTGGATAAGGTGCTTCCATACACTGAGGCTGCAGCCACACTGCAGAATTGAAGCAGATTGATACCAGTTTAACTGCCATGGCTCTACCTGATAGAATCCTGGGATTTGGAGTTTGCTAAAGCATTCAGCCAGGTCTTTCAGAGAGCTCTGGTGCCTCATTAAACTACTGTTCCCAGTATTCCACAGAATAGAGTGATGGCAGTTAAAGCGGTGTTGAACTGCTTTCATTTGGCAGTGTGGATACACCCTAACTGGCTGATGTAAAGATCTGAAAGATCCATATCACCTTATGCAGCCTGTTGAAAATTTAGGGCAAGGAAAATGATTTGCATTTTTCTGGATCCTATTACATTCCATCTCACTCTCACAACTGTCTAAATATACTTTATACCTGAACATTTATTATTACTCTGTACTGCATCCAAAGAAGTAGGTTTATATTCACAAATGCTCAGTCATAATGCTGCTGCCACATTTTTTCTCTGCTCCTCTTCCATTCCTTTTTTTTTATGCTGCAAGAGACTAAGGGGCTCGTCAGACCGGCTATTAAGGCCAGCCTGGAGGCTGAGTCAGGGCATTGCATCCACATGATGCATGCCCTGACTCTGCCCCCAGGGTGCTGTGTGACACTGCATGCCACTCCACATGGTACATGGTGTCACAGTGCTCCTCTGGCGCTGCGTCTGAATGACGCAGTGCTGAAAGAGTACCATATAGCCACAGCCCCACAGCTATCACACCCTGGAAATGCCAGATTGGGGCCTCAGCGTGCAGTTGCCATGGCCCTGATCTGGCTAGGATGGGGCAGTATCACGTCATCCCTTAGGTCAGAGCTGTCTGTATAGCCCCCAACATGATACCTCTTTGAAAACTACCTGGATAAGGATGTCTGATGAGACTCACAGCTGCCTGGTGTAATTGTTACTGGTGTAATTGCACTATAATTCCACCTTAATGATCATGGATACATTTTAAGGAATCCTGGGATTTGTAGTTTGTTGAGACATTAGAACTTTCCTCTAAAGGATTCTAAATATTTGTTCTCTAAGGTGCATCTACACTATAGAAATAATGCAGTTTAACACCATTTTTGGTGCCATAGCTCCATTCTGTGGAATCCTGGGATTTCTAGTTTTGAGGGGCATCACACTTTTTGAGAAGGCTAAAAGACCTTGTAAAACTATAAATCCCAGGATTCTGTAGGATTCAGTCATGTCAGTTAAAGTTGTCTCAACCTGTATTATTTATGCAGTTTAGATAAACCCCAAAACTGAAAACTCTGGGTTAGCCACCTTGGGTCCCATTTTGGGAGAAAGTCGGAATAAAAATAAAATAAAATAAACCTTGAGATTCCATAGGATGCTCCCATGGCAATTAAAGTGAAATCATAGTGCTATAATTGTATCATGTAAAAGGACCACCAATTTCAAAGTTCAGGGCAGAAGAGGGGAAAGTGCACTCTGTGGACTTCATGTGGCCCTCAAATCTTTTTAGCATCCTTCAACTTCCCTACACTTCCTCCATCCCCATGCAATTTTTAAAAAAGTTAAAATAGTTAACACACACACACACACACACACACACACACACACACACATTTACGTTCAGGCAAAAAAAAAAAAAAAAACCATCTCCAAACCATCAAAACTATGGCAAAACTGCACCAAAACAAGGTGAACTGGGCTACTTTGCATGCTCACTGGGAAACCAGATGAAAACCAGTTGAAATCAAAATGGGAAGCAATGTTGCATGACTTCCAGGTCGATAGAAAAGTATCATGGTAGTCTACCAGCTGGTGGTGTGTGTGTATGTGTGTGTGTGGGTGGGTGCGCGCGCGCACGCATGCAATAACATGTGGCTCCTACTATTGGTATAGCTGCCCACCCCCAGTTTAAGGTCTAGCCATGGATGCTGAATTGATCACAATCTTTTACTACACTGGTGGGCAGCAGGGTAGTTTGTGCATGGCACCTATACTTCTGTCCTTCAACATCTCACTGCTGTGTCTTGCCCTCTTCCCATGCATCACCACGTGGGCAACCACTTCACTCTACCTCACGGTAGGGCTGGCCCTGCTTTGGTCCTTTATGCCAGGATTGCCTACCACCAAATAACTCATAATTGATGTAAGGCATTCTTACCTCACTCACAATGGATGAACCCCGGACATCATAAAACCAGCCATCTTGGCAAGGAATGAGAGGAATGCTGCTTTGGTTCCCAGACGTGATGAAAAAGTCTACTGGATCAATGCAGTCCAGCTCGGTGACGTTCCAGTCCACGTCGTATCTCTGGCACTGACTCGTGACTGTTTCACCATGGTTCACTTTCTTTGGAAGTGTGTAATTCAGCTCCTCTTCCAGACTCCAGCCACATCTGGCTCTTAACTCAGCAACCCCAGGATTCTGACAGTGGTGTTCTGGTATAAAACCTAGGAAGACAATACCTACATAGATGGGTGTGAAGGCAGCAGAAAACAAACACAGGACAAAAAATGCCCTTTTCTGGTACAAGCCAAACTCCCCAATATGCTCTAAAATGTCATCTAAGGTAGGCATTCTTGCATCTGAGACAACTCACTAGAAACACCAGCCTCATGTGTGTGTTTCAGTTATTTTGTTGGCAGCAATATTGTTTATATTATATAACTGTGTGAGATCAGACCAAAAGTCACAGTGAAGTTAATTCACTTTGTAAATGGACAAACCATGCATTGCAGCCTTTATTTTCAGTCACTCTCTACTTGTCATTTTCCCCTAGTTCCTGGCCAAGGGATGCTGGGAAAGGTAGTCCAAGATTAGGGAATTTTCACAAGCTCTCCAATGTCTTGTTTGAAGTCCTGGCTGACCCCTTTCTCTGGCTCCTGTGAGCAATGAGTCTGAGTTTTGGCTGGGACTGACAGTATGCACAGAGCCAAGGCATGGAGATGCTTACTTTGTAATGCCCTGAAGCAAATTGTCCTTCCCCCTCCCTGGGCAGACCTGCTTGGAATTCTTCATTATAATCATGAAGAAAAATATGGCTGGAGTTCAGCATGGGACTTACATCTTCATAAGTGGGCATGTATACCGAAAACAGAACTGAGGAGGAGCCAGCATGGTGTGGTGGTTTGACTATTGGACTATTACTCTGAAGATCAGGGTTTGCATTTCTGCTTGCCATGGAAGCCCAGTGGCTGACCTTGGGCAAGTCACACTTTTTCAGACTCAGAGTATGGCAATGGCACCCCCCCCACTGGCTGAGGAACAAATCTTGCCTCAAAATTCCCCTGATAAGTCACCATATGTTAGAAACAACTTGAAGGCACACAACAATAAAGTTTCTCAATGTCCATATTCACTTAGGGGCTGCTGCGACATTACAATGTACAGGTGTCTATTTCACAATGGTAACCAGTGGAATGACTGGTGTACCATGGCCCCGGTGTGTAATGGGCACCAATGCACATTGGGGTAGTCTTGATGGCCTTCTGGATCCTTGCTAGGCAGTACTGGAATGCAACAGGAGGCCCAAGGTACATCAGGAGTGTCTGATGTGCATTCACAATTGTCCAAGGCACATAAGAAGTGTCCAGTGTGCATCACAAATGCCTAACAGGAGTTCCCAACATGTATTGGGAATACCTGGTACACATGGGAACATTCATGTTAGTGCCTGAATGTGCATATTTGCAGTTCACTAACAGGGTTTCATTGCACTTTGCAATGTAGCTAAAGTTACAAAACATGGACCACAATGTAGAATCTTGGCCAATATTTTTATTAATCAGGTTTCCTGTACCATGACATACTGGCTAGACTGTAATTCTGAGAGCTAATAAAATACTTGTTCAGTACAACCAAAATTCAGGGCTATTTCTCCCCAAGATGTCTTCAAGTAGCCACATTTTTAGTCAATGTGAAGCATAGCTTGGAAAAGTTGGCTGGAATCCTGGATGGGAGATACATACATGTAAGCACCATAGTTGCAGTGCTCCCAGTCTAATTTGGCCCCCATCCCTACTTATTTGGAAGCAGCCACTGTGATTGATGAGGATCTGTTCCTGTCACGTATTAAACTGCTGTCATTTCCATCCTCTCATATGAGTGATCTCAGGGTGACAAGCAGGAGCAGAACCTCTGTCACAATTCCCACTCACATCAGAGATTGCTTAAATGAGAGATGGGTGGGAACATCAGCCAGCACTGGAAAACTCTCATGGTCCCTTTGTTGCTGTGTGCCTTCAAGTAATTTCTGACTCATGGTGACCCTAAGGTGAACCCATTATGGTGTTTTCTTGGCAGAATTAGTTCATCTAAGGCCGAGAGAGTGTTGCCCAAGTTACCCAGTAGGGTTCCATGGATAAGCTATGATTCCATGACTGAATCTGATCTCCCAGAGTCCTACTTCAGCATTCAAACCATTACACCATACTGTCTCTCTTTCACAATCCCTATCTAGCATCTAAACTAATGGCTACATAGGGACCATGAATACATAATAGTCCTGAGTGTGTAACTCTAAGTTACACATTCATAACTGCCATAGAAGATTCCAGCTGTCATCTTTTTGAACTACAGCTACAGGAGCTCTGGTGGTGCAGTGCTTAAATGCCTGTACTACACACATTCACTCAAAAACCACAAGGTTGTGAGTGCAATACCAGCCAGGGGCTCAGGGTCGACCCAGCCTGGCATCCTTCCGAGGTTGCTAACATGAGTACCAAGCTTACTGGGGGCAATTAGTTTACACATTGATAAGTGGTATAGAAATGTACTTGCTATTGCTACAGCTTCAGAACTCATAGGGCAGCAGGACCAGGCAGTTTGGGTGTTGTCGTCCCACAAGTGACTGCCAAGCCCTGGCATGACTGGTCTTCTAGCACTAGAATCTAATTGTTGGCTGTAGCTCAGTGGTGAAATGCATGCTTTGTATGCAAGAGGTCCTGGGTTAAATTTCTGGCATCTCCAAATATGAGTGGAAAAGATCTGTGTCGGAAACCCTGGAGAGCCATAGCCAGTCTCAGAACAGTAAACTACTAAACTACACAAAGCAACTGTGAAAGGCAGCTTCCTATTTGCAGCACTCACTGCAAATCAGAGCCACCATTCTTTGAGAAGTGATATAAATCTTTGCTCATTTCATTCTTGGATGCAAGAATGAAGAATTGTCTACTCCCATCTGGGAAAGATTCTGAGAGATTCTGCACATCTTTTGATGACATTTGCA
Source organism: Sceloporus undulatus (assembly GCF_019175285.1). Lineage (NCBI taxonomy): Eukaryota > Metazoa > Chordata > Lepidosauria > Squamata > Phrynosomatidae > Sceloporus > Sceloporus undulatus. The sequence goes on along the minus strand of NC_056522.1, from coordinate 79,429,286 downwards.
TTTCAGGACCCCCCCTCCCCCAATCATTTCTGCAAAAACCTGGGCTTTTTGGATAGCTAGTTACACCTACGAAGATCCCCCTCCAAAAAATGCCCAATGCTTTTGCCCCAAACCAGTGTCTTTTATAGTGAAGACACTGTTTTCTGCACAAAAACTTTGTTTACCATAATAGGGAAAACAGCAATTAAATCAATAGATTTATGTATCAGAAAATTTAATTTCTTTTCATATTTATATCTGTGTATGCATTGCTAATTATGGTGATTTATTTCTTGTTTCTTTTATTGGATTTGTATGATTCACTACTATTACTAATAGTTATAACAATCCTAATATATATAATTATCCCAGCAGCTGACCATTTTCTTGGTGGAGAATGTTGCTGTGTTGAGGCACTCTTTTTTCTCAAGCATGACAATATTTGAAAGTATTCTTTACATCCCTAGCTTCGAGCAATTGTGATGGTACACAAGAAGTACACTGGCTTCAATCCCTGTAGGCTGGTGTTGACATGGCTAACTTTGCATAAGAAAGGGACAGGAAAGGTCAGTATGCAGTGGCTCAAAAGCACATCTCTTTGTGCAAATACAAGAAGCCCAATTAAGAATGAGGCTTTATTAAGCTTAGCAGTACAGTGGGTATAGTATCTTAGTATTAAACTTTTCAAGACTTATCTCCAATAAGTGGAGAGATGGGCTAAAACAAATTTCTGTTGATCAAATGCTTTTTGCTGTCAGACCAGAAATCCATCTCCTTGTTGGCAATAATGTTAGTTATTTTTCAGTCAGTGGGGCAGTGAATCCGCTTGGGGTTTTTTAGTCCAGTTTTGAAGGAGCTATCCTTCATGCTGAACCTATCTTAGGGATAGGATTTGGCACATTAGTTTGGGCTAAAACGCAGATCAGATTCATTGCCACATTGACAATGGAGCCATCTGTGGTATTGCTTATTGGGAATGGAGAGGCTTTCACTGGCCCACCTCAGACTATTTGAGGGTGGATGAGGGTTAACTGTATACCCGTGCAGCCCTCTACAGCCAATGGTGAACAACGCTAAGCATTGTAATTCAGTAACTCCCAGTATTTCTGACCATTGGCATACTAGACAGGTCTGTTGGGATTTGCAGTGCAAAAACATCTGGGGACAGGGACATGATTACCACTATGACATAAACACTCAGTTTTTCACTAGACCAAAGGCAGTTCAAAGCATGGTTGCTGTGATTCATGTTGCTGTGATTCATTTTTGCATAAAATGCATGCCTATCATGTTTCTTGCTTGAAGTACTTGGTGCTCAAAATCTCATGGCTTGAGTATTGGAAGTAGGATTGTGCATGGAAGGTCTACTTTCAGTGTACTCACAAGTACCCTCATGCCCATGTTTCAGATTATTGGATAGATGGAGATGGAATTATTCTCTTAGATCTGATCCCCAAGATCCAGATATGCTATCATTTTAATATGGAGCTGTTCTATAAAGTATGCAATATATTCAGGCATAGCCAGATATCTGATATGAGAAACAGCTTTGAGCCAAGCAAGAGGCAATTTCCTGGTGAGTTGGCTCCTCTAAGCATGCTAGAAAAATACAATATGTCGTTCTATTGTTTGTTGTTCTACCCTGTTGTGGGCCTTTACTTCTGAAGTAGAGGACAACAAAATGTGTTAACGAGAAATAGATTCCTTAAGGCTAAAGTACAGAAAACACTCACCCATCTACAGTTCATAATCTCTGTTTTCTTGTGCTTTGTTTGACAAAATGAAACCATGAAAACTGCAAACTGAAGAGAAAGACTATTACAAAAGATGAGTTTCTTAAACTTTTTGCACCTGAAAAGTTTCAGGTAATTGCATATTTTTCCTTATGGGCAGAAAGCAGGTGACGACCTTAGCTGATTTTTTTTTTTTTTTGCTGGAAAATGGCATGAGAGGAAAGTTGTAGAATCCCTCCACTATCTCATCTCCGGGTTAATTTGCATTTGTAGCCTCTATGACTAAAGTTTGTAAAATAGAACAATTGCAAAGAAACTGTTGCTATTGTTGTGTGCCTTCAAGTTGTTTCTGACTTTTGGCAATCCTAAGGCAAATCTATCATGGGGTTTTCTTGGAAGGTTTCTTTAGAGGAAGTTTGCCATTGCCTTCCTTTGAGGCTGAGAGTATGTGACTTGCTCAAGGTCACCCAATGGGTTTCCATGGCGGAACCAGGATTCAAACCCTGGTCCTCAGAGTCCTAGTCCAGCTCTCAAACCACTACACTATGTTGGTTCTCAGAAAAAGCAACTACCCTAAATGCCATGTATAAATTGGTTTATAGGTACTAAATTCAGACCCATTTATATTCATCACCCCTTAACTGAATGCACTTACTATTCCTATGGGTTTTCCTCATTATTCATTGTAGGGGGTGGTCGTAAAAGGAGGAGGAGGAAGATTACATGCTTCACTGCTGTGCTATATATGTATGTGTCTGTTTAAGGAGGTGAATTCTGCTGACTGTCTCCTGGGAGGAAAACTGCTGGAATCAGGGGCGGGGTACAGATTGCCCAAAAAGGGCAGCCTGCCGGCGCCGGGTTTTCTGACAGAGGGAAGCCCCAGCTACCAAACGGCAAGGCTTCCCACCGGCGGAAAAAGAACCTGCAAAAAGCGGGCTCCTTTGAAGCCGTGGTGGCAGTGTAACATGTGCGCCACTGGTGCACTTATTACACAAGTGCCACGTGGCACCGTGTGAATGCCGCGTGGTGCTTGCGTAACAATGGCGGTGCCCATGTGTACAGGGCGCTGCCATTTTGATGCCCTCGTCAATTGCTAGGGTTGAGGGGCGTGTGAAAGTGCCGCCCTGAGGCAACCCTAGCATGTGACGAGGGTGTCTTAGAGAGCTGGTATGTACTGGGCCAGAGACACCAAACACACACACACACACACACATACTATACAAACCTGAATTGGAATGTATAATTATAATTATTATTATTATTAAACTTTATTTCTATAGCGCTGTAATTATACACAGCGCTGTACAAAGTCGGTATAAGAAAGAAATCGAAAAAGTGAGAAGACCTATTGAATTTTCCTGCCTCCTCTGGCCCTGAATTGTGTGCTCTTTCTCTCTCTTTTTCTCTCTCTCAAGTTATTCACTATAAAGTGACAGGAGAGGTATCCAGCAACTCCATGAACAATGTTATACTGGATCAATTTGAGTATGTGAGTCGCGAGGACGTAGACAAGCTCCTTGGTAGTGTGAAAAAGACAACTTGCTCTCTCAATCCTTGCCCTTCATGGCTAGCCATCCAGGGTGAAGAAGCAACAAGGATGCTTCTAAGACATATAATTAATGCATTCTTTAGGGAAGGCCGATTTCCAGCCTGTCTAAAAGAAGCAGTGGTAAAGCTGAAAAACCTTCCCTTGACCCCCTGGACAAAAACAACTATAGGCCAGTTTTTCATCTTCCATTCTTGAGCAGAGTGATAGAGAGAGCTGTTGCCATTCAACTCCAAGTGGTCTTGGATGAAACAGATTATCTAGATCCATTTCAAACTGGCTTTAGGGCAGGATATGGAGTTGTTGGACTCTGAATTTTTCACTATGCATATGCTGGTTAGGGCTGCTGGGAGATCAGTACAACAACATCTGAAGAATTAAATTATTTCTACTCCTATGGTAATCACCTGTCACATTTAGAATGGAACTGAACTAATCATACATATAGTGGAAGCAAAAACCAATGCTGAAATTAAATACTTGTAAGCATAAACACCTGATAATGTCAATACAGTTTGGACTTCAGTTTCGACAGTCTTAACTGGTGAAAAGATACAAGGGAAAGGTTAAAACCTAAAGAATGTACATGCCTTTTTGAAGCATGACCACATACCACGAAGGGCCATATATCTCCTCGTAGTGCCTTTTAATTGAGAAATGCTCCTTTGGGGCCAATTTTTGTGCAATCAGTAACCTGACAGTTTATAAAATAGCATAATCTCACACTTGTGGTTAGACATGTCATCATGTACAAAAAGTGCATATTAGGACTTTTGTACTCTGACCTTCTAATGCAACAGCAGGCAAGCAGACAATGCACAGGATGTATCTGTTGCTTTTCCAGTATGCCCTGTCAGAGAAATGAACACACTCAGTTTTAACGAAGGACAACAATTAGAAATGAGCTGTCCCTACCACAGTAAACTAAGGTAAATATGGAGGAGAAAACAGTGGTAAACAAAACAGGACTCAGCAAATCACTGACAAGTGTTAGGGTGGCCATTTAGTCATCACCCCCAAGTAGGAAAGACAACAAATAGGAGGATAGAAAAGAGCACAGACACACATTCAGGTTGCATATGGCAATTCATATGTATGACTGAAACTTTTGATATAATGATGTTGTTATTGTTAACTGCAATTGAGTCGACTTCAACTTATGATGACCCTATGAGTGAAAGACCTCCGAGTCACTCTATTCTCAACTGCCCTGCTCAGTTTGTGTAGACTCAGGGTGGTGGCTGCAGTCATTGAATCTATGGGGCTGGACAGACTACCCCTAAAGGGCTGGCTGGAACCACCTGTTTTTGTTCACAAGGGACCATCATCATGGCACTACTGTTACGTGCTAGGAATTGGGAGTGTGCGGTTGGTGTGTGCTTCCAAACCCTAGAATCGGCACTGGCACACTGCTTCCTGCCCGTCTGTCTTGGGCCTATTTGTAACACTGTCTTCCTCTCTTCCTCTTACATTATTATCTTAATAAGTTAAGCAGAGTCAGCTCTGGTTAGTACTTGGATGGGAGCCCACTAATGAATACCAGATGCTGTAGGCTATATTTCAGAAGAGTGAACCAACAAAATCATCTCTGAGTATTCCTTACCTAGGAAAACCCTATGAAATTCATGGGGTCACAATAACTCAACAGGTGACTTTCCTGTTTCTAGGAGCACAGATTCTCCCAGTCCTATCATCATCATCATCATCATCATCATCATCATCATCATCATCATCATCATCATCATCATCA
>NC_056522.1:79369511-79424268 GCF_019175285.1 Sceloporus undulatus | reverse complement strand
GTTTGTGATGGACCCAATTTAAATAACAAAATCTTGTTCAGTCTTCAGATCCCACATTTCTTTTTGTTACTAAACCTTCTTTTGACTGATTATAATATCTTCAGCAAATCTTGAAGACTAATCTCAAGAGCCTTTCTCCTTTCCTTCTCAAGGAATCTTTGTGTGAAACTGTGTTTGTGTTCATAGTCCCTGGTCCCTTCCTCGCCCTTCAGAATTGCATTTAGCACAGCATCCCGTTCTTTACCAGTCTTTAATTTAGTTCTGTTCCCACTGAATTCATAAGCTACTGGTTGGTCTCTTGAGCAATGTGTTATGCAAACGCATCTGTGAACTTCTTGGGGACTTTTGTCCTAGCAGCTAAGAGTTGTACACTCTTGCCAAAAAGGACTGTTTGCAGCTACCTGAATCCAATTAGAACGTTCTTTTCTGCAGTCAGCTTAATTGGAAAGCTAGCGTCAGGCCAAATCCTTCCTTTCAGACTTGGGCTTTCTGTGAAAAGGTAATCTATCAGAGGGATGAGAAAGAAAAGACCTTTTTTCACTGTTACCTTTGAACATTTGGCCGCACTTGTTTTTGTGTGCCACTTCATAATGTTGTCTCTCATTTTCATTGACTTGCTAAGTGTTTTTACCATCCAACTGCCTTCTAGAATGTGCAGCTCTTGCTCTCAGCAACTTCTGTGTACAGCATTACAATTAGGGCTGAGCTAAAATAACTCATGTGTTGCTTTTCTTCACAAATTCATTTTTTACTCTCACCAGAAAAAAACACTTCTCCTTTCAGAACTTTCTCAAAGGCCTTCTTTAAAAAAACAAAACAAAGCTAATCAAACACATTCATTATTTTCCAGGTTGGCAAGCAAGGTATTGCACCTATAATTGATGGATGAGCTGTGTCTGGCTCCACCATTTAAATCTTATTTGATGCTTGGCCCACATTGTTTTTATTTATTTTTCTTTTCATGAATGGAAGAGCTTTGTGGATGGGGTAGAGAATACAGATTTTGTAATATGATATAATTGTTGGTTTGAAGTGGTGGAAAATCCTACATGATACCTGAAATTCTGATACAAAAATTGAAAATCATCACAATGTAGCAGAGCCCTAAAGTGGATGAATAAGAGCTTTTTCCTGCATCATTAAATTCATAAGGATCTTCACTCTTCTCATATATCAGACTTTTTTTTGTTACAAGAATGCTGTAACTCATTCTTTTTCACTTATGTAAGCCACCTTGAGTCCTAATTTTTGGAAAAGCCATTGCATAAATAAAGTTAATAATAATAACAACAAGATGATGAAGAAGTACTAGTAGAGTTTTAGTGTCTTTTATATAACAGACTCTGCTTTCTACAGGCACGCATGAAAAACTGAAATAAAGCACAAAAACAGCCTTTCAGATTAATCAGTCTCATTAGACAGTTATCATGATAACATGACCATAGGTTTCCTTGACCTTGAAAACAAAGAATTCAACACTATTGTCATTATTCTGTGTACAATATTTAATGAGATGAAAAATCTGGGAAATGGTACTGTGTGGTTCTTATTTATCTGGTATTTCCTGAAAAGCCCAATCCAGTAATGACTACTAACCTAAATAAGGACTAGTTCACCAGTTGCAGCCCTACGTAAACCAGCTAGATAGCTTCATTTATCTATGTGCTAGTAGTCACTTCCAAACTGGACCATTCTAATGTGTTGTTTCATGAGGGTGATTTGAAAACAGTAAATGTAAGTAAGTAAGTAAAAAAAAAAAACCTTTAGTAAGTCAGTTATTTTCTGGCCAAGACCCTTTTGATAGCTGGCATAGCACAATAGAGAGCCAGCGTGGTGTAGTAGTTTGAGTGTTGAACTAGGACTCTCGAGGCTAGGGTTCGAATCCCCACTCAGCCATGGAAACCCACTGGGTGACCTTGGGCAAATCACACTCTCTCAGCCTCAGAGGAAGAAAATGCAAACCTCCTCTAAAAAAATCATACTAAGAAAACTCTGTGATAGGTTCACCTTAGATTAGCCATAAGGAAATGACTTGAAGGCAAAACAACACCAAATAGCACAATACTATTCTAGTTTAACTCCAGAAGATTGTGAGAGAATCAGGGCATCCAGACTAGGGACAGGGGTGGAGGAACTATGTCCACATGTCTTTCCAGGAGCACCAGAAACTATCTGGGAGAATGCTTATGTAAGGACATCCCAGAGAGCTCAGTATATAAGCCAATAAGAAGGCCAACCACTTGCATAACTAGCAAGTTATGCAAGTGTGAAGCACCAACAGGATTTGAGCTTTAGGTGTCACCCCCGGGTTCTTTGTTGCACATAGTTCTATCATTAGCTCCTTGCATCTACAAAGAGACCACATTGGGAGAGATAACTGGCCTGTTTAGTCTTACACAACACACTTTGCTGTATTTTATGATCTGTGTTGAAGCGAGATTATAAATCAGATGAATTTGCGTAAAATGGTTTTTATAGTTCAACTGCTAGGTTGTGTGTGGAATTTCTCCCACAGAGCTGAAATCAGCATGATGACCAATTGTTTTGAAAAGGAAGGCTACGAATGCAGCAAAAGGCAATCAGGGACATTTGAATGAGATTCATGGAGGAAGCATTAAATCCCTCCCAAAACTGGCATAAAAGTTTGTTTTAAATGAACATTTAGTGTCTCTGGCTCAGTATGTGCTGATCCCTTGCCAGTCCCAATGCATCAGTCATAGTGGTGTTTATCACATGGAGGTTTTTGCAGCTATTTGCAGCTCAGTTCCAACGTGACTGCGGGTCTAACAATGCGAATTCATGCTAAAACATGATGTGTTATCTCACGTGATTGCATTCTATGGGGGGGGTTCTTATGAGGTGCTTCTGCATTCAATGTGTACAGACTCCTCATTTTGGTGAATTTGGAAACAAGCAAATTCACCAAAATCTGCTTCTAAGCTCACTTCAACTTCACTTCAAATTGGTCTGGTGTGGAAGATCACTCCGATGTTGCCCCCCCCCCGTCCCCCTGCATCCTGCTCCTTCATCCTCCCTCCTCCTTCACTCCATCTCACCCCTGCTGCCACCTTGCCACCTATCCCATCATCCCCTGACTGCTCCTACACCCCGATCTGCTCCCCTCCTTCACCCTGCCACCTATCCCATCATCCCCTGCCTGCTGTCTTTGAAGACTGTTCAGAAACTTCAGCTGGTCCAAAGAGCTGCAGCCACACTGTTAACTGGGGCAGGTTACAGAACCACATAATGCCCCTGTTGAAACAGCTCCATTAGCTGTCAATTTGTTTCCAGGCACAATTCAAAGTGCTGGTTATGACCTATAAAGCCCTAAATGGCTCAGGTCCAGGCTATTTGGCAGACTGTATCTCCCTGTATGAACTGTCCTGGGCTTTGAGATCCTCGGAAGAAATCCTTCTCTCTGTCCTACCACCATTACAAGCATGGTTGGTGGGGATGCAAGAGAGGGCCTTTTCTGTGGCTGCCCCTAGACTCTGGAACTCCCTTCCCAGGGAGACCAGAATAGCCTCTGTTGTCCTTCCGCTGGCAGGAAGGACCTTCCTGTTCAGACAGAAGGTTTTTAAAGAATGGGCTGGGGGTGTTGTACATTTTTAAAGTGAGTGGTTTTTAAGTCCTTTTATCTTTTTTAATTTTAATTTTTTTAACAAGTGATCTGTTTTATTATTGTAATAGTTTAATTCTATTTTAAAGTTCTAGTACCAAAACATTCTGTGAACATTTGTGATCTGCGTACTCAGTGGAATAGTTAATATTCATGGATCCTTTCTACCTATAGTCGACAACAAGGTTTACTAGACTGAGATGCCCAAAGGATCTATTGACACAAGAAGAGGTAATAAATCATCTAATCTTTACACGATAACTCAATCCTGTTTATCTGTAAGGAGTGACATTAGTAGAAAGAACAACAGAATAGAAGAACATCTGGTAACAGCAACAGTAAATGGATGAAAACATCTGCTTTGGACAGGATAAATGACCCATGTCTAAATATGGTTTGTTCCCCTCAGCCAGCCAGAACCTATTTAGAATGTTTCATGTCCAGCATAGACGGTCCAGCTGGTCAACTTAACTCCAGTGATCAACACAAATCTAAACAAAATCAATCAGTTATGCCTCAGAGAAAATATTGTCCCTCTTCCAGAATTATAAACTGTGGTTTGACCAGGACTATAGCATAGCAGTTGGTTACGTCCCTCAGCTAATTATATGAAGCTAAAATGCTGGGAATAGTATAAAGAATCAACATCTTAATGGTTTTTCAGACAATTTTTAAAAGTCTGTTTTTATTGCTGCTGCTACAGCTAACTTTTTGTCTTCTGAGTTGTACAATATCTTATACAATGGATGGGGAGGTACAGAATATTTTATTTATTTATTTATTTATTTACACAGGATTACCCACTCTTTCTCCTTCCTTCCTTCCTTCCTTATGTGGAGATAGATAAAGCACAGAACTTAAAACAAAACAAAAAAACCCGACAAAAGCAAAATCTTTCAGTTTAATGTGCTGTTCCCTTCAAAATAACAGGAAATATAAGCTACTATATTTTCTGGCATATAAGACTACTTTTTAACTCAGGAAAATCTTCTCAAAAGTCAGGGGTCGTCTTATACGCTGGGTGTCGTCTTATAGGGCAGGTGCTGAAACTTCCAAGCTGGACTGGAGAAACTGCGGTCACCGCATATGTAACTGAAGGGTGGAGCAAGCTGCAGGCGTCCGGGACGCCCGGGGTATGGAAAAAAGAGCTGTGTTTGCAATACCGCTCTGATAGTCTTGGAGACAGAGAGGGCTGGGCAGGCAGGGAGAGCTGACCAATCTAAGCAGGCTTTGTATACAATAAGTTTTCCTGCTAAGTACCTGCATGTCATAAGCATTGGAATTAAAATTACCATATTGAAATCAAATAGGATGTTATTTAAATTTTTATTTGGTGTGCGTTGAAAGAGGGGTAGTCTTATACGGCGAGTATATCCCAAACTCTATATTTTAACTGGAAAAGTTGGGGGTCGTCTTATACGCCCAGTCGTCTTATACGCCGGAAAATACAGTATATATATATATGGTCAGAGTTTGCAGCATATGCTTTTTGACTGCAACTCTCAAAATATTCCAGCCAAAATGTTACAAATTCTGAGACTGCAACCTATACCATCCATATAAAACAAGATAGTTGGAAAGGACCACAAAGGGCTTCTATTTTAACCTCTGGCCACAGGTTAACAGTTTAAAGCATCTTTCCTTCAGTGGAACAGTAGCTTCAATTAAATGGCAGCTTCCATGTTTCTTTTCCAATTAACAGACAAATCTGGGATTTCAGATCTGGGAATCATGCTGCGACTGATAGTCATCCAACCCCAAGGAAGTTGTGCAGCTAAAATTAACCACAATAGAGGGTACAAACTATATGCAGAGTGTGGAAAGAAGACTCACTTCTTCACCACAGCTCCCAGAATCCCCCACCAGCAGGGCCACTTGCCATGGCATTTGCTACTCTTTATGCTTTGGAAGTCAAAGTCTGTAGTGGAGAATCTACATCATCAACATTTTCAATCACATGGAGAATTTACATGGCTACAGTATACAGTTTCATGGGTACAGTGGCCACATTGGCTTGGGATTCTGGGATTTTTAGTCCCCCAAAGCAACTTTTCCAAGCTCAGAGGAGAGGGAGACAAACTTTGTGCTAGTGCCAGTACAACATGATACATGGATATGGTGTAATATTTTACATGGATACCAGGGAGATTTGGGAGGATGCCATAGTGACAACACCAGACTAGATAAAACCCTGATTTTTGCAGCTTTGATGCTTAGAATGTAAATATAGTAGAGGGGAAAATGAAATAAAAGTAACAGCCTGTCAAGAGAGTTTACTAAAATGTCTTGAACTAGTTTTACAAGCATTATGATAAAAGCTTCTAGAACATGAATACTTTCCATTTCATTCTATCCGGCAGGCAGCACAATTAGAGGCCTTCTTTGAATATGAACAGTCATATTTTATATGTTGGGTCAATTTAAGGTTGCAAACCTATGGATACATACTTGGGAATTAAGTCCTATTGAGTTCAATGAGATTGACTAGAAAGTAGGTTTTGTTGACTTTGTTGGGTGTTAGTTCAACTGAACTCACTGAGTTTGTATACACACTGCAGAAATAATCCAGGTGCACACCACTTTAACTGCCAAGGCTCAATGTTATGGAATTCTGGGAATTGTAGTTTGTTGTGGCACCAGAGGTCTCTGACAGAGAAAGCTAAATGTCTCACAAAACTACTAAACTCAAGATTCCATAGCATCAACAGATAGACAGCCAGTGATGCCATATGGGCAAGACTTTTGGGCGAACATTCAAGGTGCTGCTCAGGAGAATGAGCTGAAATAAGTAAATAACATGCATACGTTTGAAAGAGCTCTGTCTCTAAGCAACTGAGTCCAGAACTTAAAACTACCTAATTGTGCCACTGTAATAATGTGATAGCCTGTTGAAGCCTTCTTCAACAACATGGACATAACTTAAAGACAAGAGGGTGCCATGAACAAACAAGACCGATATAGTCTGGTGGTTTGAATGTTGTACTACAACTCTGGAGACCAGGCTTGAAATCTCAGCTCAGCCATGAAACCCACTGGGTAACCTTGGGCAGTCACATGCTTTCAATCTCAGGGGTAGGCAATGACAAACCCCTCTGAACAAATCCTGCCAAGAAAACCCCATGATAGGTTTGCTTTAGAGTCGTCCTCAAGACATGCATCAGCATCAGCAGCAGCAGCAACAACAACAACATATACCACATCTTAAGCCACCTCCCCTAAGAGCATCAGATCCAGCCTAAATAATTATTCAACAGTGCAACAGCAGACAACAGTCAGAAAGGTCTTCTGCTTGTTGAAAGTGCTGTATTTAACTCTGTTCTTCTACTTACAGTAGGCTGCAGCTGAAGCTTCCAATAATGAAGGTGAGGCAGGCTTTGATGATTTTCCTTCTCTCTGACACCCTCTACATCTCCCAAACTGCTTCACAGGGTTGAGGAACCATCCAAAACATTGTGGCCCAGGCCTGGCCCAGATGAACCAGGAAATAATATCCTCACCTCCAGGTACATAGTAGCTAAAGCCACATGGGCTTTGGAGCTAGGAAGGGTAGAAAATCTCACAGGCACCCTCTAATCATACCTGATGGTAAAATTACAACAACAACAGACAGAATAATTAATTTGCACTTGCTACCCTTACTTGACACCCAGATCTGCTCCTCAAGGCACCTGCTTCACTCTCACTTCACTGATGTTAGGGCCAGCCTCAATGTGGAAAAAGAGGGGTGCAGTTGAAAGAAGGAGTGTGAAAAATAGCTTTATTCTTATTTAAACCAACAGAGCCTTCCATTAATAGAAGGACACACTAGAACACAATATTTTCCTCATGTTTGTCCTTCATGTAGTTCCCTTTGCCTGCCATCATTTAGTTATTCACCCATTACCTTGCATGTTACCACTTAAACTTCATTTTCTTTCTTGAAATTGATGAAGAAATACTTGGAAAGCAGTGGGACTGAAGTAGCAATATTAAAGGTGTTGAAGAGGGTAATTGTTAATAGGTTTTAAAAACTTGAAAACTGCGCCTTACCTGTTTCGCCCCTTGGTTAAGCACTTGAAAAAAAAGGACATTTACTTAACTTAAATATTATATACTTTGATATTTGTGTTAAAAATCATAAGCTCCCGTTTTAATACAGAGGTATAATTTGGCAGACTTGGACTACACTTCTATCAATAGGCTTTCCTTTTCAGAAGCTAAACAGAAATATGTAATAGCAGAAGTAATAATAAGAGATGTGCTTTATAAATAGATTCCTGTTATGTACTGTACTTGTTTCTAAAACCAATTATTTATTTACAAGGGATTAAAGAAAGATGCTAAGAAGTATAGAATTTTGAATTTCCATAATAAATGTGAGTTTCTTCTTTGGCACTAGCATTTCTTTGGCATTCATCTGGGAGGTTGACTTGAGCACAGGAAAACAAAGGTGGGTTACAGACCGCCCCTTTGAGGCGGCCTGCACCCGCCCCTTTCCCCGGTGTATCGGGGCCTCAGCTGCCAGACCGGCAGCCTCTGAGGCCCCGATCCGCCGCTTTGCAGGCTGCGGGGAAGCGGCAAAAGGCCGCTTCCCCGCAGCCTGGAAAGGGGTGTCCTTGGGGCGTCAAGCCCCAAGGACACCCCGCGGCGGGGAGGAAGAGAAAGGGGCCGCTTGGCCCCTTTCTCCCTTGCGTCGCTGGGCGCAGCCGTCTAAAGGCTGCACCCAGCGACGCAAAGCAGGAAGGAGCTCCGAAACGGAGCTCCTTCTGTGGTTGTGCAAAGGGTGCATTATGCGCCGCAGCACAGCCCCAATACATCACAACCGCGCTGCCTCGTTTGGAGGCGGTGCGGTCATGACGTATTGATGGCGGCGGCCGTGTGGAACGGCCGCCGCCATTTTGTGCACACGGAGCGCGTACTAGGGTTAGGGGGGTGCGGAAGCACCACCCCTTCCTAACCCTAGTACTGTATGTGCTCCACGCGTACTATATGGCCCGTTTGTAACGGGCCAAAGATTGCTTTTAAGATCTCCTTTTTAGATATAGGCTCAACCACAGCTAGATAAAATACAGGGCATGATTCAAGGCTTCTCAGTTCACAGGTTGCACTGCTACAGCATAAGCCTCTTCTCCTGGAAAGGTGAAGGATGAACAGATTTACAGCAGAGTAAAGACACTATGGCGCGTTACAGACTGCCCCTTTGGGGCGGCCTGTAGGTGCTCCTTTCCCCGCCGGATCGGGGCCTTAGCTGCCAGAGCGGCAGCCTTCGAGGCCCCGATCCGCCGCTTTCCAGGCCGTGGGGAAGCAGCAAAAGGCCACTTCCCCGTGGCCTGGAAAGGGTTGTCTTTGGGGCTTCATGCCCCAAGGACACCCGACGGCAGCGGGGAAGAGGAGAAAAGGGCCGCTCGGCCCCTTTCTCCCTTGCATCGCTGGCGTAGCCGTCTAAAGGGTGTGCCAGCGATGCAAATACACACACACACACACACATACAATTTTTTCATTACTGTATTTATATATTTGAGCGTTGCTTAACTTTATAATTTGTTTTATTTATATACCGCTATTCCAATGATCATAGCGGTGAACAGCAAGTAAGCTAATTAGCAAGTAAGCTAATTTGCCCCCAACAGTCTGGGTACTCATTTTAGCGACCTCGGAAGGATGCAAGCCTGAGTCGAGCTTGGGCCCTTTTGCTGGTCTTGAACTCGTAACCTTGTGGTTTCGAGTGAATGGCTGCAGTACAGGCATTTAACCACTGTGTTAACCAGGGCACCAACCATAGATGTTGATCTATGGAACATAAACTTGTATACATAATAAAATGGAAAAAAGTTAGTAATCTCCTCCTTCTTTCTTGTTAGTCACATATTTTTATAGCATATGGAGGCAACAATATTATTGCCAAATTATGTGTATTATAATGTTTTCTGTCTTAACTTTTTATGTGTCATTCAAATGTCACTTGTAGAAAAAGTTTTAAAACACACACACACAGACACACGTAGTACCAGCGATCAGTGTGGAAATAGCACTGTTTAAGTGTTTAAGAGCAGTGTACCTTTAATAAAACTTTTATTTTCACTGACATTGGTTAACTTCAGATCCCTGTTTATCTCTTTTAATTTTAGCCTCCCATCCACAGATATGTACAAGTTCCTCTGCTCTTTTACAAACCAAAAATATTTATCACAACTACTATGAAACCTTATATTTATCTGACTGAGTAGAATGATTTCAAAATAGCTCCAACTACATGGAAAAATGAGCAGCATGTCCTGGGACAGCATTATACTTTCTTCATGTTCCCAGAAGGTGGGACCCCCATGGATAGAGGTGATGGAAAAAATGACATTTCCCATGTCTCAGGGTTAAGTTGAAAATTGCTAGGTTGACCTGGAGGCATGGGAAATATCTGTCTAGTATTGCCACCTTTTGGAAATGAAATGAAAAGGCAGAAGGATAAGGAAAAAAAATAGAAATGAGGCAAAAGAAGCTAAAATAATGAACACACTGGCTTTCCTCAAAGTGATTTCTCTCGTTTGTATGTCTGCGTGTGTGTTTGGAAGCAAATATGTTGGGAAGAATATATCTGTGTATGTTCCTTCAAGTTGCCCGTTGACCTATGGTGATCCCATGAATTTCAAAGCCAAGTGATACTCAGAGGCAGTTTTGCTACTAGTTCCTTCCTATCTGCTGTCCTGTTTCCACCAAAGCTGATAAAACCATCCGCATTGAACCGAAAATGTTGAGAAACAGGTCAAAACACAGGTGGCCTACTGTCCAGAAGACCAGCACCAGCACCAGCGCAGCTGAGGTGACTGAGGAAGGGGAGAAGCCAGGTGAGAGAGGCTCCTTTCAAAGCCAGCTTGCTGGCTGAACTCCAAAGAATAAACGCTGGCACAATTAGGTTGATCATCTGGCCCTATTGAATTGAACTGGGAATTAGAGGATATATTGGAATTATGAATAGGGCTATCCATGGTATATTGATATTGTTGTTATTTTAGCAACCAATGGAAAATAATGGGAGTGGGAGGGGAATGGGTGTTGAAAGTGGTGGGAATTGTGAGATCGTGGGTTCTGGATTTGCAGTCCCAATTGGAATAGTGTGGGGCAATGGGAGATATAGCATTAACAGGGTGGAAATTAAACATAATGGAAGACGGGAACGATGCCTGAAATCTATCCCATCTTCCATCCACCCTGTTAGCCCAAAATAACCGAGGTTCATCCCAACTATACCACAGACCCTTACCTTGCCCCTTTGTAATGCCAGGTCGATGAGGAACAAATCTAATCTATGATTTGTTGGAGGAGGAGAATGCCGACCTGGCTTGCCTTACAGAAACCTGGCTGGGAGAGGACAGCAATGTGACCTGGGCTAAGGCCCTCCCAGCAGGTTATACCATTAAGGAGCAAGTGAGGGAAAGTGGGTGAGGGGGGGAGCAGCCTTGGTCCATAAATCTATCTTCACCCTGACCAGGAGATCTATCAGGAAAACAGATCACATTGAGTATATTTACCTGACCTTGAAGGCTAGGAACAGTCTGGGGATTCTGTTGGTCTACTGTCCACCCCATTGCCTAACAGACTCCCTGGCCAAGCTGACACAGCTGGTCTCGGAGCTGGTGTTGGAGTCTCCTAGGCTTCTTGACCTGGGGGACCTCAACATCCCCTTCGAGTCCAGCTCATTAGATCTGACAGGTGCAGCTCGGGGGGTTCATGAATACCATGACTACCATGGGCCTGTCCCAATTAGTCTCGGGTCCTACACATTGTGCTGGTAATACACTTGATGTGGTTTTTAGTACGGAACAGGAATATCCATGGGCAGAGGTAACTCGTACCTCCACCCTGTCATGGACGGATCATTTTCTGGTCAAGGTGGGACTCAAGGTTACCATTAAGATCCCCCTTGAGAGTGGAGGACCCATTAGAATGGTCCATCCTTAAAGGCTGATGGAACTCAAAAGGTTCCAGGAAGGCCTAGAGGGTTTTGTGGTTGGGAAAGACGGCGATTCTGTTGTCGCCCTGGTTGATACCTGGAATAATGGTCTTACCAGGGCCATTGACACTATCGCTCCTGAGCTTCTTTTCCTGCACATTTCAAATAAAAAAACATGGTACACAGAAGATCTTTGTAATATGAAGCGGGCTGCACAACGACTAGAGCACCGCTGGCGGAAACATTGGCATTTGTCTGACAAGGCACTCCATGAGAACTTATTGGATTGTATGGAGTGGCAATAGATGCAGCAAAGAATTCCTTCTATGCTACACATATTGCGTCTGCAGAATCTTGTCTAGCAGAGCTGTTCAGGGTGGTTAAAGATCTAACTCAGTTGCCTCCCACCTGGAACCCCCTATTAGAACCAACTAAAGCCTGCTGTGATGCTTTTAACAACTTCTTCACAGATAAAATCTCTCAATAAGGGCTGATCTTGATACAGTGGTACCCCGGGATACGAATGCGCCGCCTTACGAAATTTCCGGGTTACGAAAAAAATCCATAGAAAAAAACTGTTCCGGGTTACGAAAATTTTTTTGGTGCTTTTCGGCGCTTTTTCGCACGAAATCGCGGCTTTCGCTATTAGCGCCTATGGCTTTTTCAGCTTACGAAGTATTTCGGGTTACGAACGCGGCGGCGGAACGAATTAAATTCGTAACCCGGGGTACCACTGTACTGGCATTAGAACAGAAACAAAAAGAGATGTTTCCAGTGATCCTGCAGACTGCATTAACTGGATCACTTTGAGTTCGTAAATACTGATGTAGTGGACAAGTTCCTTGGAAGTTTCAACTTCTCAAAAAACCTTTACTTCAGTGGCTCCTAAACTATGGAACAACCTCCCTGAAGAGATCCACCTTTTTACCTCCTTGGAGGGTTTAAAGAGGGCAGTTAAGATGGATCTCTTCTGGCCAGCCTATCCGCCCAATCTTCTGTAAAGACATCATTCACTCTTGTATTCAGGATCATAATATTATATCTTATAATTGTTGTACTGTTTTAACTGTTTTAATGTTTGAAAATTATATGTTTTATTCTTGTATCTTATTGTTATTGTTGGGTTGTAATCCCGCCTCGACCCACCTGGGAGAGGCGGGAAAATATAAATAAATTTTATTATCATCATCATCATTATTATTATTATTTCTGGAATGGATACTCAGATCTGCAAACTGGGGAGGGAATCAGGCAGCACCCATTATACTCAGACTGCAACTTCCTTCATTCTTCATTATTGGCTACGCTGCCTTGGGCTGATGAGACTTGCATCTGGAAGGTACATGATCTCTATCTCTGCTATAAAACAGTCAGCAGCTGGTGTGGTGTAGTGAATATTGTTAGGCTTGAATTAGGGAGACTTAGGATGCATCTGCATTGTAGAAATAATGGAGTTCAACACCACTTTAATTGCAGAATCCTAGGATTTGTAGTTTTGTGAGGCACTGGCACTCTTTGGCAGAGAAGGCTAAAGATCTTGTAATACTACAAACCCCAAGATTCCATAGGCTGGAGCTACAACACTTAAAGTGGTGTCAAATTGAATAATTTCTAGGATGTAGATGCACCCTAGGATTCAGTATCCATAAGCTATGAAGGTTTCTGATAGACCTTTAGCAATTCAGAATCCTCCAGCAGAGGTAGGCAACTGTGGCTCTCCAGATAATGTTGGATTGAGATGCCCATTAGCTCTAGTCAGAATAGCAAATGGTGATGAGAAGTGCAGCCTAAAAACATCCAGAGGGATACATTCGCCCACTTTTGATGTAACAGAACTCACATGATGGATCTTCAGTTACTTGAGAGTATACAAATATAACAGAGTGAAAACAACAACAACAAAAACCCAAAGAATCCCCCAGATGGAATATTTCAAAGGCATTAAAAACCAGTAACAGTCATGGGATTCAACCATGACATAGCACAAAAAGTCTTCCTAAAATAAATTCAAGCTGCTAATTATCTGCAGTTTGAACCGTATCTGGCAATTCCATAATCGAGACATTGTTACAAAGAAGCAAAAGGGCACGTGGTCACTCACCAGTTCGCCAGACCTCATTGTGGGCAATTCCACATAGAAGAACTGCTAGAAGGAATTTATTATAAATAAACAGAAACTGCTAACAGCCTGACATATTTTCATATCTTTTAAATACTTTGGGTTTCAATATGGCTGTGAATTTGGAAAGTATAGGACCAGCATAATTTCTGTACATCCAGTTATCCTATGGCATTGGACTTACAAAGATGTAGTGGAAGCCTTCCCTAAGCCTCTTTGACTACTCAGGTCCTCAGAAGGTACCTTAACCTATAGGCTTCCAGTGGAAAGATAAGATCATTAGGAATCCATAGGAAAGCATTTTCGGTAACTGCTCCATAATAATATGCCAGATAGCTTCTCTTCTTTAGGGCTGGCCCTGTTATTAGCCAGAGTGAGGCAATGATATTTGGGTGTGTGGACAGCAACAAGGCACCCCATCTGGAAGGCCACTGCCCTGCTGTAAATGTCACATATGGTAATAATGATGATGATGATGATGATGGTTTATTTATATTTTCTTGCCTCTCCCAAATGGATTGAGGTGGGATTACAACCAGTTAAAAAAAATCAGAATAAAATACATTTAAAATACATTTAAATAGTACAGTTAATATAGAACTAGGTCCATCGAATGGTAATGCAACAATTTGTCCAGTGATATAATGATGATATTACAACAGGTCAGGTGGATAAGCTCACTGGAAGAGATCCGTTTTAAGTGCCCTCTTGAAAGAATCTAATACCTTGATTACATCCCATTTGGATTTTTGCAGTACAGTACACTCTACATGGGGCTGCCTTTAGAAATGGTTCAGAAACTTCAGCAGGTCTAAAAAAACTGCTGTCTGGGCTAGTTACACAGAACTGCACTACTGAATCTCTTCACTGGCTATCTGTCTGTTTTCAGGCAGAATTCAAACATTTGAAGGATATGGCCTTTAAAGGTTATGGCTTTTCAAGGCCTACATGGCTTGAATTCAGACTGTCTAAAAGACTATAGGGATCATCACACACAGACAGGATAGGGATAAGATAGCTTCCCTGTCCTTATCCCATCCATGACAGTGAAGGCCTTTCATAATGTAGTGCTGATCCTTTCATTATCCTGTCACTGAAGTGGCATTGCATTAATGTGAACTCCCGTTAATGCAAAATGTCGGGCAATGCTACTTCAATGATGGGACAATCACAGGATCAGCATGACATCATATGAAAGTCTTTTGCACAATTGCTGGTACTCATGCTTTCCAGATTGGATAATGTCTGGATAAATGTGACATTGTCTGAAAGTCCTTCCTGCGATTGAGCGAGAAGGACAGGTCAGGGATGGGACAATGACATCTTGTCACCCATGTGATAATGTCCTATATCTCCCTATACATGCTGGCCTGAGTTTCAAGACCTTTGCAGGAGTGCTTTCTCTCAAGACTTTATCACACATGAGTTTTAAAGCACAGATTTAGCAAAAGAATAGCATCTTTGGCAATACCTATCACACGACATCACCTCCAACCCATTGCTGCTGTGCCCCTGAAGCATTACTAGAACACATTTTTTCATTGATGGGAAAACCCATCAATAAGTGGCCAATCACACTGCCACCCAATTACTCCACAAACATGATAAGTTGCTCCTGTGGCAGTTCCAATATTGGACAGTCACATATTGTTAATCTCTTCTTCCTTTCCCCTGCCCCTTCCCCTTAACTATTCCCAAGCAGCCGGTTTTCCTTTCCCCCTCCCACTTTTTTCCTTCTTCTTTTACTAAATCACATTCCCTCACATTCCCACAACTCCACAATTGTGTTTCAAATAAAGATAGAAATAAAAAAAGAAAGGCATGCAGGATAGACCATAGGGCAGGAAGGTGGGGTTAAGGAGGAATGCAGAAGGGACTGGGACCACTGATGGCACAAAAAGCCCCATGAGTGCTGTTGAAGAGGCAGAAGATAACAAAAGCTCCAAAGCCAGTATGTTTCTGTTCTCTTTAAATAATGCAGTTGTGGCAAGACTGATGCAAGACAATGTGATAAAATCTTCAGTCTCATCACCATCACAGGCATGTTTGATGAAGACACACTAGAGAGTCTTCTCTCATTCTTTCATGGGAGATTGAGTTGGCCCCTTCTGTGCTCTCTTTCTGCCAAAAGGCAAAGTGAGCCTTGGGTGTTTAAAATATGAGGAAGAATGTGGTCTCAATGTGGTTTTATCTTTTAATTATGTCTTAATTATATTTTAACTATTTAAACTATTCCTTTTTAATAGAATTGTTTGCTCGTTTATTTGTTTTTTAACTCTTGTAAATATGATTTTAGCTTGAAAATGTTTTATTTGAATTCCTTGCTGGGGAAATGGTAGAGTATAAATTAACAATCTTATCGCACGAGGCTCTACAATAGTACTATCTGTTAAAACACTATTCAATCAGGATTGTTTTCTTTCTTTATGCACCTTCACAATCATTCCAGGATTACAGCATCCCATCTATGTCAAAACCTTATCAAGAACCTTTCTTAATGTTCAGCTGTAAACCTGCCTTTGCACTTCCATCCTTGACCTTTTTCAATAATTGTTCCAAGTTTTTGCTATTTTCTGCTAGCAGTATGGCGTCATCTGCATATCTTAAACTGTTGATGTTCCTTCCTGAAATTTTCATGCCTCCTTCCTTAAAGTCTAATATAAGATATATGTATGATACAGTCAGTGTATAAGTTAAGATAAGATAGGGAGATAAAATTCAGCCTTGTCTGATTCCAGTTGGAAACCATTCAGTTAATTCATATTGTGCCCTAACAGTAGCCTCTTGTCCTTAGTACATCAGGAAAATCAAAGGTTGCAGCACATATGATTCTTTATGTATTTTTCATGATCTACACAATCAAAGGCTACAAAGCATAAACTGATTTTCTCCTGAAATTCTTTGCCCTCCATTATCCAACATGTGTTTGCAATATAATCTCAACTGCCTCTTATAATTTCAAATGCCTTTCCTGAGCACAACTGGCATTTCCTGCTCCATATATGGTAAAAGTATTTGTTGTAGAATTTTGAGCATCACTTTGCTTGCATAGGAAATTAATGTAATGGCCCTATGGTTATTTCAGTCTCTGGTTTCACCTTTCTTGGGGATTGGAGTGTGTATTTTGCATTTCCAATCTTCGGGCTATTCTTTTATTTTTTATGTATTTGTTGACAGGTTTTAGTTAGAACTAGAATAGATACCATCTCTATAGCCTGAAGCAGCTCTATTGATATGCTATCCCAAGTGTTCTGAGTGATGCTTCCTAAAATTGTAGGTTCATCTTCAAACCTTGAATGAATCTGTCATCCTTTCACCTCTTTTATATTGTTCTTCAGTCTATTGTTTCCATTGGCTATTTATTTGCACTTGGCCATGTAATATGTTCCCCTGATATCTGTAGAGCATCCTCACTCTTGTTTTAAATTTCTCTTTGATTTCTCAGATCTTGTGGAAGAAGTCTCTTGTTCTTCCCTTTTTTGTTATCTTCTATTTCTCTGCATTATTTTTATTTATTTATTCCCATTATTTATATCCCACCTTTCTCCCACAGTAATTGTTATAATATTTCTCTTTATCCATGTGCAAATTGCTGAACAATTCCATTCAGGGTTCTGACCTTATTTCTGACACCTTTTCATTTTGCTTTTTGACTGTCCTTAACTGCTTGATGGGTTTCCTCTGTCATTTATTTAGGCTTCTTTTTCTTTTTGACTGCAGATCATTTCTTTTGCAGTCTTTCCTGAAAATATCTTTGGTTTCATTCAGAGTTCTTCTGGCTTTCAGTCAATTAAGGTCAGTAGTGCAAATCTATGGAGATTATTGCATGGACAAATAATCCAAGCGCTCCCTAATGGGATACAGCTGGCTTGTAGGATGCAGGTGGGTATTATCACTCATAATTTGCTGCCAATTCTGCTGGGCGATTGCATCCAAGCTGCATCCCGGGTCCCAGGCGTGTTTTGGAGGCTGCTTTCCAAAGATAGAAAGCTCCCGGCTTTGAAAAGCAGCCTCTGAAGCATGCCTGGGACCCAGGATGCAGCTGGGATGCAATCCCATGGCAGAATTGGCAGTGAATTACAAGCAGTAATAGTCCCTTGCATCCCACAACCCAGCTGCATCCCATTAGGGAGTAGTCAGATTATTTGTTCATGCAACAATCTCTTATCTTTCATGTTATCTTTAAATTAAAGCCCCTAAATTGTGGAATGGCTTGCCGGAGGAGATCCGTCTCATCACCACCTTAGATGCCTTTAAGAAGGCACTTAAGACGGATCTCTTCCAGCAGGTCTACCCACCCAATCTGTTATAAGAGAGTCAAAAATGCTCCACCTCCATTCATAATGGTATGTATTTTAGATGATGATTTAGTCAGTGCATTGTATTGGTAGTGGTCTTACTGTTTTATTGAGTGTATTTTATAAGATGCTGTAGCTTTTATTGTTGTAATGTTGTTTTTATTGCTGTAATCCCACCTCAATCCGCAGGGAGAGGTGGGAAATATAAATAAAAGTTATTATTATTATTTGGTTTGTATACTGGTCAACTGGGGATTTCCACATATACAGTTAACTCTATGATTGCTTGAAAAATGTGTTTGTGATTTACAAACTGTTCGCCTCAGAAAAGTGAATCAGTAACTCTCCCTCATTACTTGATCCTAGGCCTGGTTTTTGTGCCATCTTTGATTCTGTTCTGTTGCATTTCAATTCCCTATGATTAACAAAAGTTCTGTTTTGGTGTGTGTTCTATTTATTCCAACATAGAATCTTTCAGTTTCTTTTTCTTCTGCCTCTGTAATTGGAGCATAAATTTGGAATATGGTTATATTGATGGGTTTTACCTGAAGTTTTATTGATATGATTAAGTCAGACTTTACATTATATCCCTTGACAGCTTTTGCTACATCTCTCCTCATTATTACTGCCTTCCCATTTCTTCTTAGATTTTCATTTCATGAATAAAACAATATGCAATTCTCGGAATCAAAATATCCCATTCTTGTTGACTATTGCAAGGACTATAATGTTTATACATTCCATTTCCTGCTTTTACTATGTCTAACTTCCCTTGATTCGTGCTTCCCACATTCTGTGTCTCTGAATACATGGTGCAGCTCCAGATTTTCCTTTCACTCTGAGCTCATCAACAGCTTAATGTTCTTTTCGCTTGAATCCAGTTGCGTCATTAATTACAGTGCTACTTGCAATTGTCCTCTACTGTACCTCAGTAGGTCATTAAGTGCCTTCCAACCTTGGAGTGTCATCTTCTACCAATATTTCTTTTTTCTTTTTGGATTGTCTCATCAAAAGATTTTTTCAGTGTCATTATGACCACTTTGCAGATCTCTGAAATGTATTTATGGTGAATAACTTGAGAGAGAGAGGGGGGGGGGACCAGCCAGTTCAGGGCAGGTAGACAAATTCAAGATATCTTCTTTCTTCTTCAGGCACATTTAGTCTGGCTTCTCAGTAAAAACCTGTCTGATATATTGGGGACACTATCGGGAGCACTACTGTCATCATCCTGTGCTTCATCCTCTGCGTCACAGAAGCATGCAATCCTGCCACTATGAAAAAATAGTGCCATTTTTCTTGCTGTTATCTAAATGGTATTTAGACTATTTATTTCTTTATCACCTTTGATTTATTTTATGATATTTTAGCATGTAAATTATCTTTATTTTTCAAGGTGGATGTATTAAATTTTAAAATAAAGTCTCAGCAATGTGATAAACATCTGGGTATTCAGGTGATTGACAGCCAGTCTGGTGTAGTGGTTTGAGTGTTGGACTAGGACTCTGGAAATTAGGGTTCAAATCTCCACTTGGTGAAGGAAACCTATTGGAAACCTCAGCCTAAGAGGAAGGCAATGGCAAACCTGCTCTGAACAAATCTTGTCATGAAAACCTCATGATAGGGTCACTTAATGGTTGCCATAACTTGGAAACATCTTGAAGGCAACAGCAACAATATTTAGCTGATGAGAATAGTCTATCATACTAAGGTTTTTGCTTAAAGTTTATAATTTGTGATGTAAAATAAATGCCTATTTAACATATAGAAAGGAGATACTTTCAGCTGTTGTGATTCACATAGTCCCATCATCTTCAGTGGTCAGCAAATGACATTGTCCTGGTCTGTCTCAGCTCTTCTCTTCTCTTACCTTACTCCACATTCTCATTAATCAAGTCTATAGAGGTATCTATCCATGTTATTAAATTTCTTCATTACTTAACATGTACCAGCTTAAATACCTCTCAGGTGTTGGAAAGGGAAGGAGAGAAGCCCTGTAGGTTTTTGTAAGTTGCTTCCTTTTTTATATTTTCTAAGGTGATTTATTAGGATTGAATCTGAAAATACAATATCCATACCTCACGCCTGCTTTCTCTTTTTCTGTCTGTAGACTGCCCAGTTCCTGAAGAGTTAAGTTTTTCAATTGCATAATCTCTCCTTTCAGTAGATAGGAAATATACACTCCTTTTTTGGGGGTTGTATGTTTGCCAGCTTTGTCGTGAAATTGTACATTGCTGCATGTAAGCATTGTGCCAAATTCACATTATAACACCGTGTTTCCATGGTGTATGCTGGAAAGAGACAGACTGAGAGACAGAGAGAGATGGGAGCCTGAAGTTAAACTTTGTTCTGCCTGAGTATTACTTACGCTACTTACATGTGTGTTGGTGAAGGAGTCAGAATAAGAGAGCGCTAGTGAGCATGCATGATTTATAGGAAGTTTTGCTTGGTAGTCTTTAGGTCTGAGCAGCTCACTCTGCCACCACTTGATTCATCTGACTTGATGAGGGGGGGAGCTGACCATTCTTGACAATGCCGTCTTTTGATGAGGTCTTAAAAGAGGCTGGGGAGTTTGGAAGGTTTCAAAAGAAGGTCTTCTTCCTCCTTTGCCAGACTGGCATAACTTTTTCTTTTTTGTTTGTTGGAGTTGTGTTTATTGGACAAAAGCCCGAACATTATTGGTGTAGGATCCCTTGTGCAGCTGAATTAAGCAAACGTTGTGCATGGACCTTTGAAGAGGAGTACAATATTACTGTTCTGGCTTCAAGTCTGATGAATTATTCGTCCCAGTGCAAGAGATATGACATCCAGCAGAACTGCACCTATTACAGCTGTACCGACGTCCCACTGTCTCATCTTCCTAACAGCAGCTTAGGCAAGGTGCCACTTACTACATGCCAGGATGGTTGGCATTATGACAAGCCCCATTCGAGCATTGCCAGTGAGGTAAGAGAATTTGAAATCAACCAGCATTTTTTTTAAAAAAAAACCTTAACAGTGCAGGACTGTAAAATGGATAGAAGTTTATAGCAAAAACTACTGAGACTGATTACATTTGCTTCCCTATCCCATTTCCCCACACCTACAATTGAAAAGTGTCATAGATAACTTTAACCATGATGCCAGAGTTAAATCTGTGAGTGAATCCCAGCACTGTTCCATTTGTATTGACCCTTTGAGGTAGCAGAGTCTAAAAATATAGGTGTTATAAGAAAGATTTATTGGGGTATAGGAGTATATATATATGAATGACTCTACTTGATAACTAAATGCAGTACAATTACTCTGCAGGACAGTACTGTCACAGTTACAGGATGAGTTTGTTAGTCCTCAAGATGAACATGAGACAATTCTCATTTGACAATATATTAGGGAGCGACTGTCCTTCAATGGCAGAACATGTGCTTTGCATGTAGAAATTCCTAGATTCCAGAGCTTGCATTTCTAGTTTTAAAGGGATGAGGTAGCAGAAGATAGAAAGATCTCTCTTCCAGAGAAGGAATTTTTTAAAGTTACACCATTAAATTTCTGGGCTACAAGGATGACTAGCCTGATGTAGTAGAAGTCAATTTCCAGCACTGCTAAATCCTACCCATAATTTAATGTCTAAAATTCAGGTCAGGTCAATTCTATCTGTTTCAGCCATAAGAAAACTAGAAAAACATAACACTCAGTATACCCTCAAATGACCATGTTCAAAACAACAAATTTCATAAAACATTAACAAAGCAAACAAAGAGCATTGCAATGTTTGTTAGCTGTGCTGGCCCACTTGGCCAAAATCCAAACCACAGGAACAACTTTGTATTTAATCAAACATCATGAAATTGTGGGTAGCTTCTGAGTTTCAAGCAAAATGTTAAGAAGAAACCAAAAAAAGAGCATGGGGAAGGGGTGCTGCTGCTAATATAGGTAAATGTAGAGGCCCAGCTGCAATGGGTGACAGTTGTAAGATGATGATTCAGGAGACTCTTAGCTGTCAAAAGCTGAAATCCTAAATATGTTTGGGAACAAGTCTCAGTGAATTAAGCATGGCTTATTTTATTTTATTTTATTTTATTATTTTATAGCACACATGCCCTGCTCTGCTCTCAAAATGGTTTATGTATTTTTTAAAAGACAAGATAGCATCTATCCTTAGGCTTACAGTTTTAAAAAAAATGACACAAAGGAAAAAGCAGGGGTTCATTCACATGTTGTTATTTTCATTGTATACTTTCAAATCATTTCTGACTTATAGCACCCCTAAGACAAACCCTAAGGACAGCCAGAGTGATATAGTGCTTTGAGCATTGGACTATACTTCTGGGGACTAGGGCTAACATCCCTCCCCATCCATGGAAAGCCACTGGGTCACCTTGGGCATGTCACACTCTTTTTTCTCTCAAAGGGTGACAAAGGCAAACCTTGCTCTGAACAAACTTTGCCAAGTAAGCCCCACAATAGGTTTGCAGCTAGGGTCACCATAAGTGAGAAAAGACTTGAAGGCATACAACAACAAGGTGACTCTATTGTGGGATTTTCTTGGCAGAAAGCTCAGATACAAGTTCTTATTGTTTAGACTGCATCCTCAGCCTGATGGAATGGCTGCTGGATGACAACTGGGGAAGATACAATGTCCAAAGGAGAGGCCCCTGCAGGAGGAATGATGGGAAACCACCTTTTCTTCCTTCCCACTTTGTCAGTCTGATGGAATTATTGCTGGGTATAGCAAACCTCCCAGGGAAAGCCCCTTGATAGGTTCACCTTAGGGTCACCGTAAGTCGGAAATGACTCGAAGGCATACAAGAAAAAGTATTACCTTTGAGCATAAAAAGGAGGAAAAAAGGGGAGGATTAGGCAAGAAATGCATTCACACTTCTGCTAATGAACAGGAATAAGTGATGAACAAAGACCATGGCTTCATGGCACACTATATATATTACTGCAAGAGACCTCACTACTGCACATATAACCAAAGGTATCTGCTTAGAGGGAATTTTAAATTAAACCCAGAGAAATGGACTTTTAGCAAGCAGATTTCTTTCTTTCACATATCAGCTCTAACCAACAAGTGTAAAGATCTGAAAAACCTACATCATATCACCTATCCTTTGAAAGAACCAGAAAATATCCTGAAATGCAAGATATAGAACTAAACACTAAAGTTAGGATTGTCCATACCATCCTATCTTGGGTGACTATGTATGGGTATGAGAACTGGATGGTGAAGAAAGCTAATAGGAAGAAAATTAACTCATTTGAGATGTGGTGCTGGAGAAGAGTGCTGAGAATACTGTAAATCAGTGGTCTCCAAACTGTGCTCTTTAAGGGTTTTTGGACTTCAGCTATATGGCTGAGGCATATAGGAGCTGAAGTCCAAAATCTCTTAAAGGGCATAGTTTGGGGACCACTGCCATAAATGGTTAAAAAGGAAAAGAAATGGATCTTAGAACAAATAATCATGAACAGTATCTAAAATCTAAAATGACTGAACTGAGATTGTCCTCATTTGGCCACATCATGAGAAGGCATGACTCACTAGAAAGGGCAATCTTTCTTTGAAAGGTAGAGCACAGTAGGAAGAGAGGAAGACCACATGCCAGATGGATAGACACAATCAAGAAGGACACAGCAATGAGTCTGCAAGAGCTGAGCTATGCTATTGAGGACAGGGAGTATTGGAGTTGTCTCATTCACAGGGTTGCCATGACTTGGGACTGATCTGTGGGCAGTTAACAACAACAAGGAGCCCTTTGAAAATTTAGGCCAGGGACATGATTTTTCTGGATCCTTTTACGTTCTGTCGCACCTGCACATCTGTATAAATATGCTTTATACCTGAGGCATTAATATCACTCTATTCTGCATCCAAAGCAGTAGATTTATATTCATGAATGTTCATTCTAAAATAAAAACAAATTAGTCTTAAACATACTGCCACATTCTTTCCCCCCTTCTTTTTATTCTTAAGAGACTACACAGTTACTTCTTTGAAAGCTACCATCAAGCAGATATAAGTCATACTAACTGCATGATTAATTAGTTGTGCCTAGTCCAAAAGTTCTCAGGTTGAATGAAAGCTTACAACCTTTCTTTTTTAAAAAAGAAAAAAGGCAGTACCAGCTCTGACCAGTCCTTTGTAAGGTAGAGAAGAGAAATAAAGAAAGAAAATGATGGCAGTCCCTGCATAAAGTCATTCCTGGCCCCCATTCCAGGAGCCTGCCCCTGCTGAACAGAGACCGCAGCACAGATTACATATCTGCAGATCTAAAAATACACAGTAAAACAATAGAAGCAATCTGTTTAGCAATAAAGTAAACAGTGCTGGCAGAAATGTTCCAAAAAGAGCATTCACTGAGGGAATTATAAGTAAAAAAGCAAGGTTACAGGAACTGATCAAGCATGCAGGGCATGTCACCAACTGGTTAAGACTGTAGTTTGCAATGTGAACATCAAATTGGGTTACACCAATGCTCCCATAGAAGTAACCCTTCCTGTTCCATTTAGAACACATCACTGCCATCTCATGATGCCAGTGCACACTGCTGGCTCTTTGATAGCACGAGGTCTTTTAAAATGCCACACAAAAATAAGTAGATTCATAGAATCATTGAGTTGAAAGGGCCATCCATCCAATCCCCTGCCATGCAGGAATACACAATCAAAGCACCCCCAAAAGATGGCTATCCATCCTCTGTTTAAAAATATACAAAGAAGGAGACTTCACCACACTTCAGGAGTGTGTTCCACTCTCAAACAGCTCTTTCTGTCAGGACGTTCTTCCTAATGCTTCCTAATCTCTTCTCCCATACTTTGAATCCATTGCTCTGAGTCCTAGTCTCGGGTGCAGCAGGAAAAAAGCTTGCTCCAGCCTCAAAATGACATGCCTTCAAGTATTTAAACAGGGCATTCCATTGTCGAACAGCCCTAACTGTCAGGAAGTTCCTCCTAATGTTCAGGTGGAATCTCTTTTCCTGCAGCTTGCATCCATTGTTCCGGGTCCTGTTCTCTGGAGCAGCAGAAAACAAGCTTGCTCCCTCTTCAATATGACATCCCTTCAAATATTTAAACAGGGCGATCATATCACCTCTTAACCTTCTTTTCTCCAGGCTAAACATCCCCAGCTCCCTAAGTCGTTCCTCATAGGGCATGGTTTCCAGACCTTTCACCATTTTTGTCGCCCTCCTTTGGACACGCTCCAGTTTCTCAATGTCCTTTCTGAATTGTGGCGCCCAGAACTGGACACAATATTCTAGGTGGGGCCTGACCAGAGCAGAATACAGTGGCACTATTACTTCTCTTGATCTAGACACTATACTTCTATTGATGCAGCCTAAAATAGCATTGGCCTTTTTAGCTGCCGCATCACACTGTTCACTCATGTTCACCTTGTGGTCTGCTTGGACTCCTAGATCCCTTTCACACGTAGTTTCATTCAGCCAGGTGTCCCCCATCCTATATCTATGCATTTCGTTTTTCTGCCCTAAGTGCAGTACCTTACATTTCTCCGTACTGAATTTCATTTTGTTAGCTTTGGCCCAGCTTTCTAGTCTATTCAGGTCATTTTGAATTTTGATCCTGTCCTCTGGAGTATTAGCCACTCCTCCTAATTTGGTGTCATCTACAAATTTGATAAATATGCCTCCAGTTTTGTCATCCAAGTCATTGATAAAGATGTTGAATAACACTGGCCCCAGGACAGAGCCCTGTGAGACCCCACTGGTCATTTTTGCCTGATGAAGAAACCAGGGGACTCTGAAGGCTAATGTGATAATTTTGCACTATCTGGGTAGCCTAATAAAGATCACCACTGTCTGTGATTTCTTTGGATGTTGTTTTATGGTCAACATGGCTACATCTACAGTTTCAAATTTCTAAGCAAACACACATAGCATGTTTACTCCATACATTCTGAGACAGAAAAGTCAAAATGTTAGGCTTATTGGAATGGCCAAATGGAGATACTGTGGTTCACTGTATCCTTTCAGCTATGAGTTTTGCAAATATATGTGTTTCCAAATGGAGGGCTCCTAGGACTACCAATCAAAAAGCACAGTGCAACTGTCCATAGTTTTCTTCCTTGATTATTTTTTCCCTTTCTAGTAAGAAAAAAAAAAAAAGAAGACATGGTGGGAAAATATTTAAAAATTAACAGATCGAAGATGGCAATATGTGGAGACCCTGTGAAATTTCATGCATGAAATGGAAATATAAAGCAAAAGCCTTGCCTGAAAGCACCCTACAAGAGCAAGTACCATTCTTGATCCCATTTATTTTGAAGTGAAGTCCCATGACTTTCATTGACTGACTTCCAACAGATTATTCACTCCCTCCAGCAACAGCAGCTGCATCAACAAAGACAAATTTAGAATGCAAGACACTGGCTGCTTCACAAATTGAAATTCACAACTGTAGAACTATAATCTAGACCAGACTATTGTTGCCCTCACAGCTCTGTCCGCTAGCACTATGTTGGAGAATACTGAAAAGCTAAACAGGGTCAGTCTTGATTAGTACTTGGATGGGAGAAGACCAGGTACTGTAAACAATATTTCACAGAAAGGAAGTGGCAAAACCACCTCTGAGTATTCCTTGCCTAAGTCACCATAAGTCAACAAGCCACTTGAAGGCACACACACACACATTTTAAGCCCCAAGCTGGGCAGCAAATTATCTACAGAGGTGCAGCTATGGAGAAAGTGGGGCAAGATGATGGCATTGCCCTCCCGAAATAAGAATTCTGCTCCTCCCAATGAAGTTTTCCTTCAAACCCATTCCTTCATTTTTCTAGTACTGCACTAACTTAAAACTTCAACTGAACATTATAAATAGAGTTCAGGCATTCCAAGAATAGGAGCAGGGAACAGTATCAAGGGAATGTGAAGAATAGCAATCATATAAGAGTTCTAGGTACGAGCAACTCGCAATGTCTCAGTCTTTGTAATGATAGAAATTTGGGGAATGAAGGAAAATTTCATTATGGAGGCAGAATTCTTATTTCGGTAAGCAATGCCTTCATTTTTCTCCCTCCCAAACCTACACCTCTAATTATTTGTCATTGGTTGACTGGATGAATCAAAGGGTGCTTAGCAATGGCTCTTCTTCATTCTGGAGAGAAGTGACCAGTGGGGTGACGCAGGATTCTGTCATGCACCCAGTGTTATTCTACATCAGTAGTCATCTTTATTAATGACTTGGATGAAGGAATAGAGGGCAGGCTTATCAAATTTGTAGATGACACCAAATTAGGAGGAATAGCTAATTAGGAGAAGGACAGGATCAAAATTCAAAATGACCTTACTAGATTAGAAAGCTGGGCCAAAACTAACAAAATGAATTTCAACATGGAGAAATGTAAAGTACTATACTTAAGCAGAAATGATGAAATGCATAGATATAGGATGGGAGACACCTGGCTTAACAAGACTACATGGGAAAGGGATCTAGGAGTCCTAGTAGACCACAAGTTGAACAGGAGTCAACAGTGTGATGTGACAGCTAAAAGCTCCAATGCAATTCTAGGTTGCATCAATAGAAGTATAATGTCTAGATCAAGGGAAGGAATAGTACCACTGTATTCTGGTTTGGTGAGGCTTCACCTGAAATACTGCATCCAGTTCTGGCACCACAATTCAAAAAGGATATTGAGAAACTGGAGCGTGTCCAAAGGAGGGCGACTAAAATGGTGAAGGGTCTTGAAACCATGCCCTATGAGGAATGAGTTAGGGAGCTGGGGATGTTCAGTCTGGAGAATAGAAGGTTAAGAGGTGATATGATGGCCCTGTTTAAATACTTGAAGGGGTGTCATACTGAAGCTGGAGCAAGCTTGTTTTCTGTTGCACCAGAGAATAGGACTCAGAGCAATGGATTCAAAGTATGGGAGAAGAGATTAGGAAGCATTAGGAAGAACATCCACAGCAAAAGGATCTGTGTAGTACAGGCCATCTTTCCATTCCTCATTGCCTCAAAACTGGGATAAAAGCAGGAAAAGAAAGGGAGGAAAAAGTCCATTCTCCATTTGCAGCCACAAAGTGCCTCCCATTAAGATCTGGATCTGCTTTCCTCTGTGTAAGGCCATTGGCCCCTAATACTGGCAGAGTACAGTGGTTCTTTTAAGAAGCGCCTGTACTGTTAGGTGTGGATATAAATGTAGACACCGTGACACAAAAGCTGTCTCAACAGGAGTCAAATCAGATAATTTTACCATGTGCTGGATGAAACAAACCCTCAGAAAATCAAGTAAAAGATGACATAAAGTCTACTCTCTCCAACCTAGGATTCCCTTTTTTGATGGCTAATACTTAGGAAAAAGTCTCACTGGGTCTGGCTATTGCAGAATACGTATAACTGTAGCCTTATCTTAGTAGTATGTTTCCCTAAACCTTTCAGACTGAAGAGTCAGTTAATTTGCAGAGAGAGTATGATACAGAACTGCTCTCTTATAGGATTGCACAACTGTAGACTCTAGATGAGGGATTTCCTGCCTGAAGGCATGCCTGGTGCCTAGCTTTGCACTAAGACAATGCTTGGAGTCTTCTCCTTTTCCAGATAAACATTCCATATTTAGGGAGACTGCGGTGTTCAAACAGTCTTTGTGAGCATTTTGAGGTTACCAAATATATCAATGCTATATCATGTGCCCTCAAAACATAAGGATGGAAAAATAGTAAACGGGTTAAGAATTGAAGAAAAAAATTATGTAATTAGTCATTCAATCCAGCTATCCTTGTTTGACTGCTCCCTGGTTGGTGGGTGGATGGTGAATCTCAAGAGGAGGGAAAGCACATATAGTTCTTTTTAATATTTTCCCCTAAAGAGAGATACAACTTTCTGGAACAACTTGCCAAATTTCTAAGTCAACAGAAGCACAGAGGCTCTTTTCTTTTTGTTTCAGTCCTGACACTTAGTTCACCATGGAGGATACATTTTGGTCTGCTGCCTCTGTACACTCTTGGTAGAGTGTACCTTCAGAGAAAGATAATTGATTTCCCAGAAGAAGAAATTCAGTTGTCTAGAACATTTGGATGTCAGTAACATAGCTGATATAGCTCAATGCTGTTATTCTTTCAATTGGCACAGGTATTGTAGGGCCTAAATCGGCTTTTGCACAAACATCCTCTGACATTTAAGGCTCATACATTAGCCCATGTAAGAATAACCATGCAAGTGTTCGATTTTTATTTTCATAGCAATGCATACATTAGTTATAGCCGCACATTTCATTAAGCCATAGTGCATTTCACTGAACTACAGCATTATAACTCACTAGTGGAGAATTCCAAATACCTCAACAAACTACATACTCCAGAATTCTGTACAATGGAGTCATAACAATTAAAGAATTATCAAACTGGTATGACTCTGTAGTTTAAATGCATTCAAGTTAAGTTCATCTATGTTCCTCATTCAGATTCTTTAAAAACAGAGCAGCTAGCACAGCTTGCTACACAGACAGACAGATCCTGAACACTTTTAACTAGATCCTGGAGAAAGCCATCCCCACTTAAGGACAAAAAAGGAGCTTCTGTTAGAATAAGGCATGAATCAGATATACTATGGATAGCTTCCTATTAGTTACATATGCTGGTCTAGGTTTGGGAGCTTATTGCTTGGCTATTGAAACCGGCTTCCCTCTATCTGGTTTAAAGCTTAATTTGGGCGGCATTCTGATCTTATCAGAAAGTTTTTGCTGCCTACAGCCCGGGTCCATCCCTGCTTCCAGGAATCCTCCACCAGCCATTTTCTTAAGTCAGAAAACTCCCGAATCTGAAAAGAGCCGTGTGGAGCACTCCTGGAAGCAGAGATGGACCCAGGTTGTATTCAAGCAGCAAATTTGGCAGCAAAAACCTTGTAAAATCAGAGATGCTGGTTTTAATAGCCAAGCGATAAGCTCCCTAGTGTGCATCTGTGTATGTCTTCTTCTTTTGCCATTGTGGGGGTTGGAATTCTCTTCTTCCCTTGTGCAACCATGAAATGCCCATTTTTATCCTACAACTCCACAGTTCCACTGTAATTACTAGCCAATGGTGAACAGGGAACTGAGAAACCTATAGCCAGGTGCACAACAATGAAGGCATCATCTAGGACCTAAGAAAGGTGCTCTGGAAGTCCTGGAAGATGGTGTCTATAAAAGCATATGCTACAACTTCTTTGCTCAGTTAGTCTTAAAGGTGATACCTATTTCCTTTGCATAATGATATTCCAGACTTACATGGGCATGTCTCTTAAGTTTAAAACAAGACAGAGCTTTTTTAAAAAAAACCTAGATAATAAAGAGGCCAAAATACAAGCTACCATATTTGAACACCATTAATTTTAAAAAGTATAAAGCCACTTAAAACATAACAATATGCCTTAAAACATAACAATATGCAAAGGGATCTTGTAGCACCTTTGAGACTAACTGAGTGAAAGAAGTTGTAGCATAAACTACAACTAGACTTGGCATCTAAGGAAGTAGTGCCTGTCAAATCAGGAGAAGTGGAGGATATGGAATAAATGACACAACAATATGTATTAACATGGTGTTGGCCAGAACTTGCCTTTCACTATGGAAGATGTCTACCTACAGAAGGTGGCCCATTTTTAGGAATATCTTCTTCCCCCACAACTCTCCCAATTCAGGAGGGTTCATCAGGCCCTTGTGTGGCATTTTCAATAGGCTAGAGGGGCTTCTTTGGGGAGGAGAGGTGGGGAATCTCTTTTCTAACGGATGCATGTACCCTAGTCCCTTTCCAAGCCCACAGGATGGTTGAATCTCTGGGCTTTTCTCCAACACCCCAGAACAGAATCTGTCATTGAATTAAACTGTCTTTGTCCTCTACAGAATCGTAATATATTTAATGCTTCTTCCCACAGTTTAACCTTGTGTGTGGAAACAAATGGATGATAGACACAACACAGGCTGTTCTCAATCTGGGTTTTTTAATAGGAGGATTCACTCTAGGTTATGCTGCCGACAGGTAAATTTCACTTTTCAATATTGATCTAGAGACCATGAACTTTATCGCACTGCGTTCCTTCCACGCGTTCTGAGAACGGAACGGAAGGAGTAGGGATGAGTGCGGAACGAGTGGGGGACGGATTTTACCGCACGCATCCGTCCCTCATTCGTTCCGTTCCCCCTCTCTTCCGTTCTTAATCTGTTCCAGAGGGGAAAATTTTTGAGAACTGTTCTGAACAGTTCTCAAAAAGCGTCCCCTCTGGAACGGAAGGGGCAGGGAAGAGAGGGGGAATGGAACGAGTGAGGGACGGGTGTGTGCGGTAAAATCCGTCCCCCACTCATTTCTGTTTCCTGCTGGGCCGGGCCGAGAACCCGGTGCGATAAACTTCCATGTCTTTTCAAGTTGCAAATCAGGCTGCTTAATGCATGATATATTATTTATGTGGCTGTAATAGAGGAGTTTATCACACTGCGTTCTGAGAACGTTCTCACCACGTGATGAGAACGGAACACATTTGAGTATACCACACGTATGTGTTCCAACTGGGTTCTCAGAACGTTCTAAATGTGTTCCACATGTGTTCCAGGAGGGTACAGATCAAATGTGTTCCCAGTGAGCTGAAACGTGATGAGAACGTTCCAACAGAGGTGTGTGCGGTATTCTTATCCGTTCTCAAATCCGTTGGATTTCTCTCGGCCTTGGTGGAATATGTTCTCGGAACGGTTTCAAGAAAAAGGAATCGCTGTGCGTTAAAATGCCGTTCTGATCACGTTCTAATCATGTTCTAGTTTGCTAATGCAGTAATATCCGTTCCAGGAAAGTTCTCATCAAGTTATGATACGGAACATTCTCAGAACGCAGTGCGGTAATCTCCAGAGACTCAGCATGGTTTAGTGGCCTGCTTGGCCATGGAAACCCATTGGGTGACCTTGGGCAAGTCACACACTCTCAGCCCCAGAAAACTCTGTGATATGTATGCCTTTGGGTTGCTATAAGTCAGAAACAACTTGAAGGCACGCAACAAAATGCACAGAAAAAATTACACTTTTTGCTGTTATTAATTGTGAATTGTCCATTGTATATTTATGGATCAGCCTTGGTTCCCATCTTGAGAGAGCGGTGGTATATAAAAGGGAGGGAGGGAGGCATTTCTGATACTGAGAACAACAAATACAGAGTTTTTTTTTCCTGCCTCTCTGGCCGTGGGTGGAAGTGGTGTCCTTTCCTCCCAGGCCCAGACAATTCTTGTAAATTCTTAATTCTCTTACTTCAGCCTTGTATCTGTAACTTATTTCTCTACCGCTGTAACACTGGAGAGCCTCTGGCTATGTAAATTGTTTGTTGTTTTGTGCCTTCAAGTTGGAAACCTTAAGGGGTTTTCTGAGACTGAGGAGATTATCAGACAGGGATGGGAGCAAAAGGGATTACTCTCCCATCTTTATCCCATCCATGACCGTGTGAAAGACATTCATACATGTCGCGCTGATCCTGTTGTTATCCTGTCAGCGAAGTGGAATTGCATTAATGGGTTCTTTCATTATTACAAAATGAAGGGTAATATTGGGACAATTCCATCTCACTGATGGGACAATGACAGGATCACTGTGACGTTGTATAAAAGTCTTTCACACCATCACAGTCACTAGTGTTTCATAGATGTGAAAATGTTCAGATCAGCAGAATGTTGTGTGAATGTCCTCTCTGCGATTGTGGACAACGATGGGACAAGGATGTCCTTTTCCCCATCTGGTAATTTTCTAAGACTATGTGATCTGCCCAGGGTCACTCAGTGGGTTTCCATGGCTGAGCAGGGATTCGAATCCTGGTCTCCAATGTCATAGTCCAATGTTTAAACCAGTACACCATGCTGGTTCATGCATATGTGTAAAGATAAGCAGTGATGTAGTGGAACCAGGGTTCACATGGTTGCGGTATGGAGACTTTTAATCTTCAGCAGTCATTCCCCCTTAGGTTTCCCTATTCTATTTAACCTTTGCTGAAATGTTCACAGTGCTGAGGTGGGTGTGAGTGTGATTTTCTCAGCAGCAATATATTGTTCTGTGAGTGGTTCCTGATGTAATACAAAGTATTTTGTGTTGGCTTGCTCTTGAATGAATAATTAAGACTCAATTGATTTTCAAAAGGTCTGGTTATGGTGCCACTCCCAGAACTGATATAAAGTGGTCTCTCCATATTTGTTGGGGTTAGAGGTGAAGGACCCCCCGTGAATGTGGAAAAACTGGAAATAAAGAAATACCATTCTGTTTACCTGAGAGAACAGCTTTTCTAAGAATTTCCAGATCCTCCAGTGAAACTCCATGGTCAACATTGGCCAAAAGTTGATCACAGAATCATGCTGGAGGACATACAAATGTCTAGAGAAGTGCTCTCTAGGAACTTCTGGGTTCTCCAGCACAATTCTCTGCTCAACTGCTGACAGGGTTGCACTGGAGGACCTTGAGATTCTCACAGAGAACACATTAATCAAAACTACAAATAATCAAATCTGCAAAAGTCAAAACCACAAATGTGGACAACCAGCTGTATGTGAGAGTGTGTGTGTATATAAGTGTGGAGAGAGAGAGAGAGCTACATCTATAAGTAGATGTCCATGTTATAGATTAAAACAGCTGCCCATATTTTTACATTTTGTCAGTTTATCTATGGGATTGCCATGTTGGAGATGTATTTGCACCTTAGTGGAAATCACCTAAGACTAGGAAGTCTTCAGTCAGCCTCAGAATCCATAGGCTGTCCATAGCATTCATACATACTTCCTTACCCGCCTTGTAAGTTGATTGTAGGATAAAATGTAAACTGCTTTGAGCATCATCAAGGAAAAGAAGGGTAAACAAACAATAACAAAAGTAGAGTGAAGAATCAAGGAGTGGTGGGGAGAAGTTTCAGACCCATTCTTTCCATTGTTCTCCACCGCTCAAATAACACTATAACACAAGGCTTTTAAAAAGGCATTTCGTTTGTATTAATGCATTTCATATCAGGTTTGCCAGACACTTTTAAAACATCTGTCTCCCTTCCACCTTTCCCCCTTTTCTTTGGCAGATATGGCAGAATCATCATTTATCTCTGCTCTGCCTTTGGAGCCGGATTGTGTGGTCTCATAGGGGCTTTTGCAGAAAATCTTGTCGTATTTTCAATAATTCGCTTTCTGCAAGGTGTATTTGGAAAAGGAACCTGGATGACAGCTTTTGTTATTGGTAAGCTGTGATATGTTTTACTTCTTCCTCATAACTTGGGTGGGGAAGGAAGCTGGATGGTGCCTTCCTCATGAGGTGAATGGATGTATTGTGAATGCTAGCAGATTACACAGCTGCAAGAGGATAATGGAGTAACACTAATGACACTGGCTCATTTGAAGACAAACTATTATATTACTATTCTGAAGGCACTGGTTGTCAACAGGAATGAGGTGTGTGGTGTTTTATTATGCAGACAAAGTAGGTGTTCTTTTCAGCAGGACCACTGCAAGAAGGAAAATGACGAACCCTCTTCACCAACTGCAGTTTTGATAATGATCAGCCTGCCTAGCAACTGCCATTTGAATTTTTTAAAAGTACACATTAAATGCAAAGGCTACAGAGTATATACACTAAACAGTTGATACCACTTTAACTGCTGTGGCTCTATCCTGTGGAATCCTGAAATTTGTAGTTTGATGAGAGAATTCTCTGCTAGAGAATTCTCAAATTGTCATCCTCCCAGTGTTTTGGACTTCAGCATCCAAAATCCCCAGCTAGCCTGGGCAGAGTTTACGGATTACAGGAACTGAATTTCAAAATGTCTGCAGGGGGAAATGCTGAGAGATTTCTCTAGAAGTGTCTAGCAGATAATTCTAAGTACTAGTTACAAGTCTTAGGCTGGGATTCTGTAGGATGCATCATGACAGTTACAGTGATACCACAAATCATGTAAATCAAATTTCTATAAGCTGTGCTGTATAGGTACACTCTTGGACAATGTTTGGCCCACTAAACTCAACTCAGCACATGATTTATGTGTAGAAATGGAGAGTCTTACCAAACTGCTGTTTCGTTTTGTTTTCTGCCCCTAGCACTGTAAGAACAGTCATTTATTGATATCTGGCAAGCAGCCATTCATATCTCCTGGGCTGTGTTCAGTTTGGAATATCACAAGATGATCTCATATGATCCAGAGCTTCCATGAATATATTTTACAGTATTCATGCTAAATCCTTGGTTTCTATCTTTATTTTAAATAAATCAAATAAATGTATTCCAAGAATGTATGCAGACATACATAAACAGAGCAGTGAACAAACTGCACCAGTTTACTCACCATGGTTTATTTTAAAGACAAAAGTATTGTGTAGTTTGTGAAGTCAAAGGTTTTCACGGCTGGCATCCATAGCTTTTTTGTGGGTTTTTTGGGCAACACAGTCTGAAAAACCCACAAAAATTGTGTAGTTTGTTTGACTTAGTAAACTGAGTTAAGAGGAAATGAGATCTGAATAGTTGTTGAAGTTGGTTGCACACAGGGATGCCATAACCCGTCTGCGCCCGTGTTTGTAACGGTTTTTGCGGTTTGGCATGGTCACAGTCTGGTTCACTCTAAATCCTGGCTTTGGGCCCAGCCATCGCGCCTAAAGGGAACACTCGTCCCCTTGAGGCTGGCTGGCCAATGGCACAGCAGCTGGGGGGGGAGCTGTTTCCAGCCCCACTCTGCCATTGGCCAGCCTCAAGGAGGCTTGGAGGAGGAGGAGTGAGACTCTGGGCCAGCCAAGGGGAGGGGAAAGCGCCCTTTCTTAGTGCATGGTGAGGAGGAGGAGGAGGGGGAAACAGGAGGAGGAGAAGGAGGTGGGTGCCCATTTTCAAAGGTTCCCACCAGTAGAGGCTCGGTGAAGAAGCATGGGACATCGGATTGGGGACAAAAGTCCCTCGCCTTGCCTCCTCCCTCCCTAGTTCCCTACTTACCTTCCCTTCTTGGGTCAGGCTTCTCCCTTTGGCTTGAGGAAAATGAAGCCACCAAGGAGAGGCCTGGGGCTGTCCTCTGCAGCTGTTGAGTCCTCGCCTTCCCTGCTCCCTTCCCTTCCCTTCCCTTCAAAGGGCTCCAAAAAGAGCCCTTTGGAGGAAAGGGGACGTCTGGGAAGAGCAGGACCGGGCTAGTGCCCAGGTCTCTCCTCTCCTTTCCTGCCTCCCTTCCCTTCCCTTCAAAGAGCTCCAAAGAGCCCTTTGGAGGAAAGAGGAGGTCCGGGAAGAGGAGAGTGGCCTCGGAGGACAGGCCTGGGCCGAGCACACAAGCCCCTCTGAGGAGCCTGCATCCTTGGT
The DNA here is from genome assembly GCF_019175285.1 of Sceloporus undulatus. Lineage (NCBI taxonomy): Eukaryota > Metazoa > Chordata > Lepidosauria > Squamata > Phrynosomatidae > Sceloporus > Sceloporus undulatus. The sequence goes on along the minus strand of NC_056522.1, from coordinate 79,388,079 downwards.
CTAGGCTTGTCCTCCGCTGCCCAGGCTTCTCCTTTCTGGGGATTTCCTCTCCCCCGAAGGGGTTGGGAGGAAGGAAAGTGAAGCTGGGAGGGAGAGACTTCGATCTGCTTAAAAAAAAGTGCCCTACATTTGAAAATGTTGTCCTACATTTGTCCTGGTTTGGAGATCCAGACTTATGGCAACCCTAGTTGCACATAGCATTAGAATGGCTAGAGTAGCAACTTCACTAAACCATTATCATGATGCTTTCTGAGCAGTTTCAACATTTTAAAATTGATTCCACTGTGAAGAGTGCATATGGAGGGAGAGGACAGCAAACAGAGGCACATGTATTAATCTAAGAGAATAGATTAAGTGAATAAATGAGCATGGCATTTTTTAAAAAATAAAGTCTACTTACATTGGTTGCATATATGAATGGCTCTGTCAGTCATCTTTGCATTGTATTTCTCAGAATCTCATTGTTCTTGCATACTCCTACTTCTCCCTTCCTCCTCCCTTTTTTGTGCACCATAATTCAAAAATTGCAGGTTCTTAAAATACAGTTCTCCATTTCAGATTATTAGGGCCTATATTTTAGTCAAAGATTAAACATAGTTTTCTGGTAATATAATAGAATGAGTGGACTAGCAGAACATTTTACAACAATGCAAAATATACAACTCAGGCCACAGAATTATTCCATCAAACATTTGAGTTCCATTTTGTGGGGTCCACTTATTTTCAACAAAGGACAATAACATCAAAGCAAAAACATGAGTTGTGAAACACAGCAGTGACCTGCTACAACTCTTCAAGTTTTTAGCAATGAATTGCCTGCTTTTTCTCAATATCTTGTTTTTCTTTTATTAATTCAGTGACAGAGATTGTTGGTTCAGAAGATCGGAGGATTGTTGGGATTATAATTCAGGTCTTCTTCACTCTTGGAGTTATAATTCTTCCTGGAATTGCTTATTTAATTCCAACATGGAAGGGGATTCAGCTAGCTACAACACTCCCCAACTTCCTTTTCCTGCTGTATTACTGGTAATGTTGTTGATTTCTTTTGTCATCTTTAGGATAATGAGCCTTTATTAGTCCCATTTCAGTGGAGTTCATATTCCATATGATTAGCTTGTACAAGTCAGCAATATAAGAAATTAAACATAAATGAATCAGACCATTGCCCAGCTATTGCCTAACACTATTTGTACTGACTGAAAACAGCTTTTCAGAGTTTCAAACAGAAGTCTTCGTGAGACCTAACTGACCATTTCACAGACTTAACATTAGAATTATTTTTGGTATGTGAAGTAGATGCATTGTGTCTGAACACTGCTACAGTGCTTGCCCTCAAGACCAATTTAAAAATATTTGAAATAGATTATGGTCTATCAGAGGACCAGTGGCCCATCCATCTACCATTTAAAAATGTGGTTAAATATGAGAGAGCTAGTGTGAGGCTAACTAGGGAAGCTGAGTTGATGTAAGGGTAAATTCAGCTAATTAGGATTTGCAGCCGATTCGGAAAGTATCATTTCCAAATATGGGACAATTCCTTCTAGAATTAACTTGCATTGCACATGGACTTGTTTACATCACCATATAACTCATGTGCATCCTTACCAGAAAAGATGAGTTCATTACATGGCTCTGTTATACTGTGATTTACTCTAAGATTGCTCATTGAATGCTTACAGTGCTTGTTTGTATTGGCAAAAGAAATTTGCAGGAGGGTTAAAGAAGGAACATCTTGCCAGGAGAATTTGGAAAGCAGAACAATCTCACAGAGAGATGTTGATTAACCTTGCAGGCAATAAATCTCTTTGGTTTCTTAATACTACTAGCAGACACAACCTCATGGCCTCTGTCCTTTGGCAGGCTGATACCTGAATCTCCACGGTGGCTACTAACTCGCAAACAAGGAGAAAAGGCCCTTGAGGTTATGCAGTCCATTGCCAAAGAGAATGGGAAATGCCTTCCACCACATTTTTGTGAGGTACTGTGTATGTATGTATTTATTTTTCATTTTCAAATATTTATATATTGCATAAATCCAAAAAATTCAATGAAGTGTACAGTGGTGCCTCGGGTTACGAAATTAATTCGTTCCGCCATTCCTTTCGTAACCCGAAAATTTCGTAACCCGAAACACTTTTCCGTTAGCACTGGAAAGCCTATAGCTGCACTTTGCAGCATTTGAATTTCGCGCCGAAATGAATTTCGTAACCCGAAAAATATTTCGTAACCCGAAACAGTTTTTGCCAATCCAACTTTTTCGTATCCCGGAAATTTCGTAACCCGATCATTTCGTATCCCGAGGTACCACTGTATATTAATACAACATAAAATATGCTGCCTACAGAAATGCACAATACACAAATTAACATATATTGTTTATGTGGTCCAAGAAATAGATGACAAGTTTGAAGTAATCAAGGAAGGTTTTAAAAATAAGAATGTTTTTTACATGCATTGACGCAAACCAGAATTGGTTTATTTAATCAGAAATGTATATGCGGGGACACAAATGAACAGAAGAAACTAAAAGCTGCCATAGGTGGCATATATTTTGATTCCAGAATTTTTCTGGACTTAAAGAGGACCATGATACAATGCAGACCCATGAAGCAATAAAGGAACAGTATGGATGAAAGCTTTTCATTCATTTTAATGTGAGACCAACATGGGAACAAAATGAGAAATGCTCGTTCTTTGTTGGGGGAAGTACTGTGTAATCAAAAAGAATCACAAACCAATACAGATTTAGCATATTGATAAAACACTGCACAGAAGGAATATTGGGACAGCATAGAAAGAATCACAAAATACAATATCAAGACTGCTCTTTCTGCAATGTTCTGTCAGTGTGCAAATACAGCTGCTGCCGCTGCCTTCTTCTCCTCCTCATTGCCATCATATCTATATCCCATTTTAGCACTTACAACTGTTAAAACAGAAATAATTAAAAAGTCACAGCATACAGAAGTTAAAAAAAAAAACACAATTAAATGCAGTTAAAACCATAAGCCATTCAAAAAGCAAATTCACATGTGTTGTATCTTTGCCACAAATGAACTGAAAGAACTACCCAAGGAGCAGTCTGTACAAAATTCAGAAATAAACACAGATTCACAAAGGATGCCTAATACACTGCCAGAAAAAAACAAACCAGATTGTGCAAGGACAAACTAGACATGAAATTAGTTGTGCAAATGGAATCAATGTTGATTTTTTAAAAATGTAAATAACAGCTACAGAGACCTCTAATCTTATTCATAATTGGCAGTGCTGGGGATCTTTTGCCACAATTCTAATGACAATGACTCCTTTAAAGTTGCTATTAGCATTTGGATCGAAGTTTCAAAGCAGCTTCAAGGTAATGCTTTGTATTTTGATTACAACAGAAAGGGAGAGTTAAAACTTCACAGAAGCCCCTTGTGGCACGTATTTACAATTTTAAATGTACATATTAACTAAGGAGTTTATCGCACGGGAGGCACCCCATGCAAAAACGGGATTTAAAACCTGAAAAAACCTAAGAAGACACACAAAAGTGTGTTTGATTTTCAGACATATCGGGATTAATGCAACATTAAACCAGCTAGAAAGTTGATAAAACACGATTCTTTTTCTTTCAAGATTTTCCAGAAGTAAAAAGAATTGTGTTTTGTCTATTTTCTAGCCGGTTTAATGTCACATTAATGCATCTTAACAGCGACATCATCTGAAAATCAATTGCGCTTTTGCATGCTTTTCTACTTTCTGTCTGGGTTAATGTTGGGTTACCCCGGAGGTCATCTGATAATAAATCTAGCAGTTTATTTTCACTTTAAATGTTGTTTTTGCATGGGTTCCCTCCCATGTGATAAACTCCTATGCTTATGAATGTTTCTAGTCTCTTTTTACATTTACAATTTATTTTAAAAATTGAGGTTATTTTAGTATACTCTGAAGCAGCAAATACAAAACTCAGTGTTTTCTAACATATAATTCAGAGAAAGGTAAACGAAAACATCAAAATCACCACCAAGAGATTGTGCAGTTTTCCAAATCAGTTTTGACAATAGTTCATGAACAAGTCTCTACAACTCATGACAATGTTGTCTGTCCCCTTACTGTCAAAGACTGGGATTCTTTTGGTAGCAGATGCTAGCATAACTAGGCTTTACACTAGCATTTGTACTTTCCCTTCCTTGTTTAAGGAGGAATCAAATACTTCCTTAGACAACAGTTTTTTCCAGGCTGCATAAGAGCTGCCAGCCTGGGCTGGCTGCAGGTCTACCGTTCAACCCAAATAGTTACTGATCGGCTGGTGCTCTATATGAGTATGCACTGCACCTCCATTTAGGTTAAATAGTATTAAAGAGAATCTCAGCCAAAGAAATATTTTTAGAAGGTCAGATTAAAAAGAGTGGGCAAGGGATTGTGTTCCTGACTGTGGGCTATCCATCTGTTCAGATTCTTCCATTTGTTTAGCAACTCAATATTTTAGAGCATTTAACTCGATAGTAGGTTTGTGTTCTTTTGCTCGCACCATTCCCTATAAACATAGCCATAGCTTTTAACAGGCAGAACAGTAATTTCTTCACAGCTGCAATTGGTTAGCCTTCAGTAATATCTGTGGCTTTTCAGCTGCTTTTGGGATCTATTCCAGGGTCCTTTTGGATACACAAGTCCTGTCATAATTGGCTCTGTGCCTAGAAGAGAGCATCGTGCTCCCGGAAGTGTGATAATGGGAGGATCAAGTGCTTTTTACATGCTGTGCTCTCTGTGGAGTTTCTTCCCACATCCTGTAGCTTTTGTTTCAAAAACGAATCTGGGAGTTTGAGAAAAATTCTATCACATTGGAACTATGAGATAGGCAAACAGTGCCTTGCTGATAGACCTTGTAAAACTATAAATCCCAGGATTCCATAGGATGGAACTACATAAAGTGGTGTCAAACTGCATTATTTTTACAGTGTAAATGCACCCTTTTGCAGCTTCTCTGTTTGATCTGTCACAAACTATAGTTTCTCATATCATCCAAAGACTAGACCCAGACTTAATCACACTTAAAGCAAAGTCACTGAAATGAGTGGGACAAATTCATCATTACTAATTCCTATTATTATTACAGGAGCCTGGGATAGATCGCAAAAGCAGCTGAGATGCTACAGATATTACTGAAGGCTAATCAGTTGCAGCTGTGAAGAAATTACTGTTCTGACTTTAAGTTCCATTAAAATAAATGAATCTTCCCAGAACTACTATTCAAAAGATGGAATGAGGCTAATAATAATAACCTACTTGACATGATTGCAGCAAGGATGACTGAATAGTTATATATGAAGTGCTTTGGATGTTCTCAAATACTGCATCAGTACTAAGTAGGGTTGCTTCCAGACTGTCATCTCCCAGCACTACCTGAGCTTTGTCCAGTGTTCAGCACTACCTCAACACCATTGGCTGTTGGTAGGTTCCATGTCAGTGTGGGGCAGCAACTCTATTCCAGGTTTTCAAGGAAGTATCTAAAGTGCTAAACCATATCTCCCACATAGACTCAGCACCTGGATAACTCCTTTTACAGCATAGTCTAAAATTTGGAATAGATTCACAACTTCATGAAATCACCACTTGCCACTGATTGCTCTTTCTACTGTAAACTGTAAGAGGGACTGCAAGACAGTGTACCTATTGTATTTTGGTTGTGTATATTCCAGTGAGAGCTAGTGTGGTGGTGCAGTGCTTTGGGTGTTGGACTAAGACTCTGGGAATCCATGATTGGCCATGGAAACCCACTGGATGATCCTGGGCAAGGTACTGTATACTCTCTCAGCCTTATAGGAAAGCTATGGCTATTAATAAATCTTGCCAAGAAAACACCATGATAGATTTCCCTCAGGGGTGCCATCATTCAGGAATGACTTGAAGGCACACGGAAGCAACACATCCCAAGCTGCTCAGTCCATAGAGACCTGATCTTTTGGGTGTGAAGGGAATAATTCACCTGAGTGCCTCAATTTTTTTTTAAAAAAAAACTCTTTATCTAATAATGTGTAATGATACATCTTTTAATTTTCAGCTTTGTCTAAGTACGTCAATGTTTAAATGTAGACTTTTTTTTTTTTAAAAAAAACAACCCTCTATAAAGCTACCTAAACACACACACAGGAGTTTATCAGACTCAAGTTTTGGAACCTGCAATTGCGTTAAGGAAGTGTAAAGAGCGTTGCGAAATGACTGTTTCGCACGATGTCTAATTACAATGCTTGCTTTTCTGTCATCCCCCCGTAACGTTATGTTTGTGCTACAATTGCGCTAAAATTGCGCGAAAGTTGCGATTTGCGTGATGCGAAACCTTGCATTGCGGAACTGTTCACTACACCAGCGTCTTCCCTTTGCCTTTCGCATTTCGCATCAACATATTTGTTCATGCTCCTTGGAGGTTTTGGTGGCATCCTGACCTTTGTGCTGCCGGGGGGAAGAAGGGAAAGGGGAGAAGCCCCTTCCAGTTTCCTGTTTGCAGCCTCCTAGGTGTCCATGCAGGAAAGAGGAATGGGGCTGGGATGGATGACCCCTAGGGGCACCAGTCGTTTACAGCCTCCTAGGTGTCCATGCAGGAAAGAGGAATGGGGCTGGGATGGATGACCCCTAGGGACCCCTACATTAGGGGCCCTTTCAATCTGAAGCCTCCGCGGAGTTTATGCGGGGCTGGAAGGGATGACCCCTGGGGGTTCCTTACATTGGAAGCCTCCTAGGTGTTCATGCAAGACAAGGCACCCCCCCTCCAAGGGGTTGTCCTGAAAAAGGAAGGCCACTGGAAGGGAATGGGGTCAAAAAGCAGCCCAGCATCATGAGAACTTTGCAATCAGTAACTTTAGCGTTGCGTTGCGCTGCTGCCTACCACATCAAATCATTTCACAACATATTTCGCAAGGATAACAGAAGACCTGGCCGGGCTTCCCTTTTTGCCCGCAATGCCCAAAAAGGGAAGGAATGACGCTTAAACTACGGGCTCCCATAGAAATGAATGGTGTCTGGAAGGACGTCGCGCTTTCACGTTACTGCGCAAGGTTGGTGATGCTAACATTGCGCGATAGGCAGGAAAAATTGCCAAAAACTCGTGTCTGATAAACTCCACACACACACACACACAGAAATTAATTAGTTTTCTAATTACAAATTGTGTTGTTTAGTTTAATTTCAATTCAGAATTGGCTTGTATGTTAGGGCTTACCGGGTAACATCCTCCAAGCTGTAACCCTGACCTTCCTAGGCCAGTATAGATATAAGAAGATACTATAATTCAGCATAATTCCAGGAATGCCCTCCTCTGCTCTGTGTGTGTGTGTGTGTGTGTGTGTGTGTGTATGATACTGTGCACATGATCTCTTTGCTTTTGTGCAGAAGGTCCCAGCTGTTATGCGGATAGGGTAGTTGTGAGACAAGATACTGCCATTAGCAGGGAAGGGCCTGTTGCTACTATGTTTGTCCCCATCCCCTAAGATCCACTAAAATGGCTCTGATCGGGAGTGCATTGAGTTACGTGTATGGGATGGTCAAAACCAAACACTTTCCCTCCAGTTTAGAACTTAGTATGATAGCACCCAGCCTGCCTAAATCTGTAAGTAAGGGGCCCAGGGAACAAATAACACATAGGTGGCTTGGTGTCGTTGACCCCCTCCCCATACGCCAATGGTCCTGGTGGATATCTGCCACCACACGTGCCATTATGCACATATTTGAATATTTTCGTTTAAAACGTGTAAAAATGATAAGCATTACAGTACAATCTCCATATCCATGGGTCTGGTAACCACAGTTTCACACACCTGTGACCTGAAACAAAGGTCTCCCTAGGTATTGGAGGGCCTCCAGTGCTGCTCTATGGTCAGCTTCGACCAGAAATATAGCACTTGCCATTATTCACAATCTTTGCTAACCACAGTAAGTCTGGGAACGTATAACACATGGATACAGGAATTGTACTACTTTGGCTGTTCTACAGAGCACATCTTTAAAAGACACATGATTAGGATCTACATTGGAACCCACCCACCGACCCAAGAACTTCTATTTGTGGGGATTAAATCAGCACATATTGATGAATTGTAGCTTCAATTCAAGAAAGTATTTAGTCACAGACATCTCTTCTATTCAGCAGCAGTATTCAAGTGCAACAGTAAATATTGCTACCTACTGTAAATTGCCCCTCCATTAATCTGTATGAATTGATTTGTTAGAATACCTAATGATAAACCACATACAATATAAAACAGAAAATCATGGTCATCTTTATCTTTATCTTCATCCTCATCCTCATCTTCATCCTCATCATATCTTTTCTGTAGAATCACTGTTTGGGTAACTTGGAACATTAAACCAAATACAGGATAAATAAAAATATACAAAATTTAAATGTAGTTAAACTATCAGTAAAATTAAAACTAATTTAAAATAGACATTGAAAAAAATCACCTCACTTGTCATCAATCTGTATTAATATTTTTCACTTTTATGATACTATTATTTGCACACATTTCTTTACTGCATGTTTACTTAGACATACATTTTTACTGATCTCTGCTCCCCTTACTTAGATTACAGTCTCTGATAAAGAAGCTGATAATCCTTCTCTGCTTGATCTGGTTAAGACACCACAGATGAGAAAAATCACTCTAATCCTAATGTATGCCTGGTAAGTTCCAAAGGCATTATCTCTGTGGCTTTCTTGTTCAGACTTTTTTGAAATTTTTGCACCTTCTTGTTTTCTCTTGCTTTTTTGAAGGTTCACAAGTGCAGTAGTTTATCAAGGCCTTGTCTTGCGCCTAGGGATCATAAAAGGAAATCTCTATCTGGAATTCTTCATCTCAGCAGTGATGGAACTGCCTGCAGCTTTTTTAATTTTATTGACAATTGACCGCATTGGGCGACGTCCCCTCTTTGTTTCAAGTGCAATAGTGGCCGGTGTTGCATGCTTAATTACTGCATTCATACCTAAAGGTAATCTCCCCACTTTCACTGCTATTTGTTTATATGAATGTTAACCCATCTTTTCAAGGCGGAACATTTAAATATATAAATATTTTTAAAATAGGTAAATTATCCCCAAATAACCTTGGAAGCCTGAAGGAATAACATCTTGCATTAATTCCTGAAAATAATGGCAGACCCAAGAAGTAGTGAGTTCACCAGTTGAAAACTGCCACTAGCTACATGCTTCACGTTTCTTATTTGATGAGTAGGAATCTCAAGAGCAGATCCTCAAATGACTATACTGTAGTACTACAATGCATCGTAACATAGACCCACTGACCACCGAGCCTGACAAAACTGTTACATCCATCTTCTCTGGATTTAGATGCCACTGTCTCATCTGAACCCCTTGCCTTGGCATTAGTTAAGGTGAAAAGCTGTTATCATTAATCTCCCATCACCACTTTGTCAGCACCCTACAATGAGTGAATGTGTGATTTGACAGCACCTGTCAGGTGGTTCTGTATTTACATAATCACTGACGGGTCAGCTGAAGTGAATGGAGTACAAAACATACTTTTGAATTCATAAGTGAACTTTTTTGACCAGTATTTTGGCACTGAGTAGTAAACTAAGGCAAGATCAATGTCAGCTGCAGACCACAAAAGTAAAAAACAATCAACGCATATGCAAAACAATTATTTCTCTAGGCTATGACTCCAGTGTGACTGCTCACATGGTTGAAAGATGTTACAGGATGGGAACTGCTAAGAAAAAGAGTGAAAATAATTCACAGAACAATATTAATTAACAATGAGTTTGGCCCAAGGTCTGCCTTCTATGGAGGGAAGGGCTTTGCTCAGTGAAGCTGATTCTGCCCCATTTGAGGGGACCCTCTAAATACCCCTGTATGCAGCAGGGTTCCCTGGTCTTTTATTTAGTGTCTTCAGGAGGTTGGAGGGGCTTTCATGCAGCAAAGTGAGTAGAGAATTCTGCTTCTGCTAGACCAGATGCACTGTTCTGTTATCTGTTATCAAACTCCTATGTTTGCATCTGAATGGATTCAAAACAAATGGACTCAGTCAGATTCATTGTTATTTCAAAGTGAAAACCATTATCCTTTCTGGGGACAGATTGGCTAGATAGGAAGATGTAAAATTTGAATACATGTGGTACACTACATTTACCTTCCAGATCAATAACCATGTTAGTCTTGAGGCACTGCAGACAAATCTATTTATTGTGTCATAAACATTCGTAGACCAGTCTACTACAACGGACGCATAAAGTGTTCACTTGGCAGCAATATAAATATTAAGATCAGAGGAACTGGAGTGCGAAAAATACTGACAATGATAATTACCTTTATAATTGTCATTCACCAAACAACAATAGGGTGAGAAGATAGTCTTTTAGTGATGGCCCACTTAATAAATGTAGTGTGATAAAAGGCCATTCAGACCAAAGGAAAAAGAGTTTGAATAAAATTTTGACCACCTGTTTCATGTTGAAATCTCTCTTTGAATTTCCTATGTTCAAGAATGGTCACTTTGAGGTCAGTGATAGAGTGTGCTGGAATGCTGAAAGTTATCTTTGATGGTTATTGAATGTAGAAATTTACACAGAGGATAGTCTTTTGTCCTATGTAAAACGTACTTGTGCACTGTTGGCAATTATTGGCAACTGATGGTATATATCACAGTAGTAGATGTAAGAGTGTGCTAAGCTCTTAAAATTGTGGGTGAAATGACATCTGGCAATGACTGAGTATCCAGTTCCACTCTTTCTTTCTCTCTGTTACGTGGACTATTTTTGCTGGTAAATAGCTCTTTGAGGCTTGGCAGCATTCTGTAAGAAACTCCAAGTCAATAATTTAAGGCCTGTAAGAGGGAAATATCATTGTCTAAGATGGTCTGATATGTATGAATGGTTTTAGCTGAAAACTGTAGATGACAAGAAATTGTGTTTTGTTATTTTCTCTTCTGGGTCTCTCCTGTAGTCAGTTTCTCCTGGGTACCCATCTAGCCCTCTTCTCTTTTTTCATTTCCTCCTGCTAATGAGCCTGAACAAATTCAGTTTTATTATAGATTTTGGTGGTAGACAATAGGTTTTTGTGGCATGTTCTAGGTGAAAACTGGACATCTGCAAGTTTTATAGCAGTTAGAAAAGAGCCAGTGTGGTATAGTGGTTTGAGCATTCAACTATGACTCTGGAGACCAGGGTTCCAATCCCAGCTTGGCCATGTAAACCCACTGGGTGACCTTGAGCAAGTCTCATGCTCTCAGCCTCAGGGGATAGCAATGGCAATTGACCTCTGAAGAAATGTGCCAAGAAAATCCCATGATAGGATTGCCTTGGGTCTCCATTAAAGTCAGAAATGACTCGAAGGCACACAACAACAACAACAAGGTTTTTGATATAAGATAGTGCTCTTTTTTATTTTTATGGTCAATTATGCAGTTGTACATAGTGACCAGACTATGAATTTGTTGCATGGATTCATTTAGGTTTAGGTTGATCAAAGCAGCAAAGTTAATGACATTTTTGTTTTGCGCAGGGGCCATGCTAATCTTCTCTGTATCGTTCTAATTTTAGTATGTGTGCTGCTGAAGTGAGCACAACATTTTTGTTTTGTTTTGTTTTGTTTACATGCCACCCCTTTCTCAGAATGGGACCCAAGGCGACTCACAGAAGGAAATCAACCAAAATCCATCAGTTAACCTGAACAGCAATTAAAACACTAACAACAATAACAATGTAAAAATTATTTAAAAACATACAAATTAAAAAATATAAATAAAACGCATACCCTAGTAACCAAGCCTCCCTGGCACAGTTACATATTAAAAATCTGCTAGTGAAAGAAAAGCAGAGAGAGAGCCAACCTAGCCTCCTAGAGAAGGAGGTTCTACAGGGTGGAAGAAGCCATAGAGAAGACTGTCACTCATGTCCTCACCAAGCAAGCCGGTGGTGGTGGTGGTGGGACTACGGGAAAGCCTTTCCCTGTAGGTCTGAGAGTTGTTGTAGGTTTGTATGGGGAGACATGGTCTTAGAAATAGTCTGGACCTAAACCATATAAGTCTTTATAGGTCATGGCCAATAATTTGAATTGTGAACAGAAATGAACCAGTAGTCAATGAAACTGTTTCAACAAGGGGGTTATATGCTGGCCCAGGACATCATTCTGGCTGATTAATTTTGAACGCACTGAAGTTTTCAAACAGTTTCCAAAGGCAGCCCCACGTAGAGTGCCTTTCTCTAGGTTCTGGTGGAATTTCACCATGACTTGCGATCCTTGAATAAAGATAATAAAGATGCTTGTATATCACAGGTAGTGAAATGGCTTTTCCTGCTGAATATCACTTTAGAAAAGATAAAATATCTATAATTTTCTTTTACTTGGCATTGCTAGGAATCTTCCTCTGAATGAGCTGCAAGAAAAGCTTCTTAGGAAGTACATGGTATATTGTACGCTGTGGTGCCTTTGTAATCTATAAGGGCTCTGGTGATTTTTTAAAAAATTCGAAATCATAAAAAATCATAGCCTTAGATGGACTTTAGCCCATTGTTCCATTTAATCTAGTATGGTCAACACTGGCTAGCAGCAACAGATGTTTAGAGTACTAGGTACTAGTCTTTCCTAGCCCTTCCTGGTGATTCTTGGTCTTCCCTGGTGTTTTAAGAGCTAAGCCCTCAATCTGTCTTTCTGACTGGACTTTCTTCCACATTAGGGGAATTTTGGAAAGTTCTTTTTAAAAAAAATCCAACAAAATTGCAGCTATCCTTCAACCTTGAAACTGCACATCAAAACAGTAGACTTTTAGTGCTACCTATAGGTAAAGGCGAGTAATGCTTCTAAAGTGTGTTTCTAGAGATTTCATTTTATTTAATTCAGTATAGAAAAAGTTGACAAAATACTCCCACTATCTTAGGTCTGGGCCAGATTACATTTCAATTTTGTTGTATCCATATTGTATGATTATGAACTCAACTAGGAAAAGCATATCATTTCCCCTCTCCTTTTGGGAGACTTATTTTTCTGTGTAGAGGCTTCACTGAAAATAAGATAGGTTAGAGAACACTGCAGAGCTACAATAAATGAGATCAGAACAGAATCCTGATACTTGGTTCCCATAATTAAATGGATTACTTTAATGTTTCATTTGCATGTGTCTCAACAGATATGTCATGGTTAACTACATCAGTAGCCATCCTGGCAAGACTCGGGATCACCATAACGTTTGAGCTTGTATATCTTGTCAATTCTGAATTGTATCCTACAGTATTCAGGTAAATAGAATAAACTTTTTGAAATATTTCACAAGATCACATCACAATCCCTCTCCCTGACCCGATTAGTAATAGAAAGCATTTAAAATTTGAGAGATGAAGGAATGGGGCCATATGCTTGCAGTGCAATCCCATAAATATCTAGTCATATACAGTATAAGCCCCACTGACTTCAATGCAGGATACACCAAAGAGATATTTATCAGGAGGTCATATATACTGACACAAGGACAATGCTGAATGTCATGCTGGATGGCCATCTGTTAGGACTGCTTTGATTGTGTATTTGTGCATGGCAAGAGGTGGATGACCCTTGTGTTATCTTCCAGTGCTATGATTCAATTAGTTAAAGAAAACAAAATCAATATAATATGTAGATCCTCAGTTGGAAACTAGTATATAGAGCAAAAATGGGCAACTGTGTATGGGCCAAAAAGCAGTCTTCCACCATACTCCTTCATAGGGGTGTACCCACCCACAGTAAGACAAATATCTCTATTTTCCTTTGCAGGTCCTCTCCAAATGGCATCATCCTGTTATCATTTTGAGAGGAACTGTGTGGGGGAAAACAGAGGCATTTGGGGAGCAGTACAAACTTCAGGAGTGCTTGTGAAGATGGGATGGAGATACTTTCATATGTTTTTATGCATTTGGGAGGCTTTCTACTTAGTTTGGTGGCCAAAATTGCTCAAAAACCATGCTCAATTTATCTTTAATTTTTTGGGTGAAGGAGAGAATGGCTTTTGGGGATTGGTGTGGGGATTTAGAGGGCACCAAAGTGGGGTCCACAGCAGCCAGGCACAGCCCACAGCCTCACTTACCCACCCCCAATTGCCCAATTAATATATTCTCATTTCTTTTCCTTACAGAAACTTTGGTGTCTCTCTCTGTTCAGGTTTGTGTGATATCGGGGGCATTGTAGCCCCTTTTCTACTCTATCGCCTAACAGATATCTGGTCGGAGCTTCCTTTAATCGTCTACTGTAAGATGTTATTTATTTATTTAAGAATTTTTAAAGTACAATAACATTATAGAAATAGGCAAAAAGAAAATATGAAAGAAAAGAACAAAGGAAAAAGAGGGGACAAAGATGACTTCTGAACTTCCTTTCATTAGTTACAAACACATATAGTTATGCATACCTCTCTATCTAAAGTTTACAGTTATTCCCTTCTTTCCATTACCTAGTCTCTCTAATTATAAAACAAAACATTTCCAATCCCTTTCCTTTCCTTTCTTTCTTTCTTTTGCAAAAAGTCCACAAGGGGTTTCAGATCTTTAAGAAATGTCTCCAACAACAATTCTCTAATCAAATTGATTTGTCCATTTCTACTAATTTTATCAGCATTCACGATCCTTTCTCCATAGTGCAGAGTGTTGTTTCATCTTTTTGCATATAATAGTCTTGCAGCTGTAATCATATACTAGATTTGATCCCATATTTTTCCACGGGCTCTTTTCCAACTGTACTTGATTCATCCCAAAAGGGAACAGTTCCACATTTAAATCAATATGAATGTTTGAAATCAGATCTCTATGGCCTGTTACTGACTGCCAAAATAAAGCTGCTTCGGGTCTCTTTGGAGGTATACTGTTTAAATGATGCATGCATCCAAACAATCCGGAAGCTGCACCAAAGCTGCAGTCCAGTGCTTAGGAATGGAGTGTGGCTTTGGTGCGACCTCCAGACTCTTAGGACCCATGCATCATTTAAATAGCATACCTCCAAAGAGACCCGAAGCAGCTTTATTTTGGCAGTCTGTAACAGGCCTATGTATATTTAAATCTCAAAAAAGACATATTCAACACCCCCTTCTTAAACACACATTTCCAACATACAGCTTAAATCCCTGTATACATTCTAAGCAATTTAGCTAACACCTCGTAGCAACAATACTCTAAAACTTTATTTTATAAAAATCCTCTTTCATGACATAATACAAATCTGAGGTCCAGTCCACACTGCAGAAATAATCCAATCTGAGAGCACTTTAACTGCCTTGGCTCAGTGCTACAGTGTTCTGGGAATTTTAGTTTTTTGTTGCACCAGAGTTTTCTCACAGAGCAGGCTAAATGTCTCACAAAACTACATTTCCCAGAATTCCCTAGCACTGAGCCAGGACAGTTAAAGCACTCTCAAACTGGATTATTTCTGCAGTGTGGATTGCACTTTAATCTCTTTGACCCCATATTTCTCCATTGATCCATCTGTATTCTTAACTCATTTTGCCATGCACATTTCTGATACTGTATCTTGTAGCAACAATACATAATCTTTTAGAAATTCAGTTTGTAAAACTCTTTGGTATCACAATTTAGTACAAATCTCTTATCTGTTTCACCACATAGGTTCCCATTAGTCTATATGTATGTTATAGCCAGAATTCTTAACCCATTTGACCTTACTCTTTATCTTCATCTTTACTTTGTATTTAACTCTTGGCTCTCCCCACAATTAACAAGCTTGTACACACCCCTTGTCCTTGCTTAAATAGAACAGTTGTCGAAATAAATATTGCCTGAAATATAAACCTCCTTCTGAGCAAAGCATTATTTTCTTCACACAGATCTCCCTCGACAATTAGACTCTCCCATCCTAACATGTAAGATGTTATTTTAAAAGTGGTCCCTTCTTTCAGAATTTTCATGCCCTTACTTGCTCTTTCATATTGGAGAGCTTCAACTGATCTCTTGTCCCATTTCTCTATTCACCTCAATTTTCAGAGAAACCCAGAACATTTTTGCTTGCTGTGAAGAAAGACAGTCCCCAAGGCCAGTTTCTGATGCCATCCACACTAACCTCAGGAAACACATCAATAGATCTTTACATGTTAATCCGTTTCCACTGGTGATGTTATACCATGGGATTTTGGCAGTGGAGCTTTGGAATGTTTCTTTGTGGGTGACATCTCCCAGAATCCAGAGTGCTTGGAGGGATTCTAGTTGTCATCCAAGACCTAAATGCAATTACCAGTCTGCACTAGAATAGAATCGTTGACTCAGCTGATGAATGGGAAGTCAACATTTGTGTACATCCCATCGATCAAATGAGTCTGCTCTAACAAAGTAATATTGGATTTTAGCCCTGAAAAAGCCATGTTTCTAAGCTCTGTGGCAGAAAAACCTAGAAGAGTCCACTCTTCTAACCACCAGTCTAGGCAGTTTAGAATAAGGGTCAGGGTCTGGCCCACATGGGCCAAAATATTCTGGAAGCAGCCATTACCCAGAGATCTCTATTGAAACACCAGGTGGCTGTTTGCACACATGTACCTCTGTGCCACTTGGTGCAGCTGCCACCATGTCAAGTCACTTGCTCTGATGTCAGAAAGAGGCACCCAGCATTAATTCATATGGCTGGGTTCCTTGTTCTGATCTGAGAGTGAGAGACTCGCTATTCCAGTAGTTGTGCTGGTCAGCATAGTAGGATACATTATAAAGAGCTGCCTGGCATCACAACAAAGGGCTCTGGATCTTCCAGGAATATTCAGAGCAAAATGTTGGTTTAAAAAACTGTGGGTTTGGGGGGGGGGGGTACTCAGCAGGTTCAGTGCTGAAGTGGCCAGACATCATCCGGACTGTTTGCTCCAGAACCGGGGATTGGACCCTGCATTGTCCGGACTTGCTGCCAAGAGGGCAGTGGGGAAACCCCTCGGATTACTTTGAACTATTACAACTTGTAGGATGACACAAATTTGGCTCTGGGACCAGAAGGGAACTGGTCCCATCGCCCTTTCCTACTCTATACCATCACTGTCAGAACATCAGTGGCTGGTGGTACAATACCAGTCCAGGAGCATCAAAGCATTAGGCTGTAGAAAACTGAATGTTGGTACATGGGGGAAAACTTTTGTCCTGACTTTATGACTAATAGGTTAAGAGGGCAGGGAACCATCTAATTAAAAAGATTATATGTACAGCACTGTGTAAATTTACAGTGCTTCATAAATAAAGGTTAATAATAATAATAATAATAATAAGAAGAAGAAGTATTATGAGTTGCTACTTCTGTCTAGTGGCTCATGGGACTAGGCCACTGTTTTTTAACATGTTCATTTACTGTTTCCCCTGTTGATTTTCTTTCCCCCTACATCTAAATTATCTAGAACTTTGGTGCTAGGTGTTGTTGTTTTTTTACTGCTTGCAACACATTGTATGTTTTTTGCTTTACTTTTTAATAGGTATACTGGCTGTTTTGTCTGGGATTCTAGTCATACTTCTACCTGAGACAAAGGGACTGCCCTTACCAGAGACAATAGAGGATGTGGAACAACTGTCAAGGTACCTTCCCTGCACTTTTATGTTTTATTATATGCTTTATTGTACATAAGTAAGCATCCAGAATTGCTACATTTCCAGACCTTAGTTACACGTGTCCTTGCTTTTGCAAGTATCTCTTTCTGTATGAGTGTGTAGATATGTGCACATTTCTCCTGAAGCAGCCATAGGGAGCCCAAATCCAGATTGCAACAATGGCAACATGCACAGAAAAGGGATCATTTCTTATCACCCATAAAGTAGTCCTGGGGCCCTTTTACATTACACAATTATAGCACTATCATTCCATATTAAATGCACTAGCTACATCCTATGGAATCCTGGGATGTGGTGTTTAGGGAAGGGCATTTAGTATTATCAGCCAGAGAGCTCTAGTGCCTCATCAAACTACAAATCTCAGGATTCCATAACATATTGTCATGGCAGTTAAAGTGAAATATAGCATTATAATTGTGTAGGGCAAAAGGGCCCCTGCTGAGAAATTCTTATTTTCAAGCTTCTAATAACATCAATTTATGGATTGACTGTATTTCTATTCCATTTTTCTCCTAGGGAGTTTGAAGCAATATGTGTGGCCCATTATCATTTTATCCTCACAACAACCCTGTGAAGTTAGTCTGTGAGATACAATGGAGATTATCACATATCATTTTTTTGCCTGATTCAAACATGGGCTGGGAATGGGCTTGAACAGGTGAGACCAGTGTTATCACAAAGGAAAATGCCGCCAATGCCACCAGGAGACTATAAGCCGTCCCTCAGCCATGATTTACCCATTGATTTTGAAGGACGGAAAGCTTCCATCCTTCAAAATAGGCAGGCAAAGCATAGCTGGAGGACAGCTTGTAGTCTCCCAGTGGCATTGGTGGCATTTTCCTGTGCAACAACACCTGTTCTCACCCATTCAAGCCAGTTTCCAGCCTGTGCCCAGACTGGACAAAAATGATGTGCTATAATCTCCAATGGGTGGCCCAAGGTCAGCCAGTTAATGTCCTGGCTGCATCTACACTGCAATAATAATAATAATAATAATAATAATAATAATAATAATAATAATAATAAT
>NC_056522.1:79281120-79369501 GCF_019175285.1 Sceloporus undulatus | reverse complement strand
TTCTTTCCCACCTCTCCTTGAGGCTTGAGGCAGGGTACATCATGTTAAAATGCAAAACATAATTAAAAACACATAAACCAATAATACAACTCATAATACAATTTGACACTGCTTTAATAGCCGTGGCTCAATGCTGTGGAATTCTGTGATTTGTATTATGTGAGATATTTAACCTTCTCTGTCAGAGAGGTCTGGTGCCACCCCCAACAAACTACAAATCCCATAGGATGGTGCCATGGCTGATAAAGTAGTATCAAATTGCATTAATTCCACAGTGTGGCAGCACTGTTCTGACATTCCTATCACTTTGCTTTCAATTTCAGACCAATAGAAGGCTCAAGAGGAAGAGTTTCACTGAGATTCTGGTTCAATAGGAAACTTCCCCCTAGTGCTACACCATAGGCCCATCTGGATTCTTGCAGCTGCTGTTTAATAAAACATGCACACAAATGCAAAAAAATTAGTGTAGTACATAATTTGTTCCTTAAGTCTCAAGTCTTATGATCTGAAAAGCCTTACGTTTCTGATGAAATCCAGTGTTGCTCCACAATTAAAACAAGTCTTTTGCTTATTATACTTTCTGTTTATCGCCACAGCAGCAGTAGACATTGTGGGAAAAACAAAAATCAAAATTCCAGCACCTATGTTTGATGTTTTGTCACGTGCTCTACAGACCATCCATAGTCACCTGGTTCTTGGTTTGATGTCCATCAGATGGCACCGTTATTGTACCAGATGGAGAAGATGGATCTGACTGTGTCATAATAAATATCCATAAACGCATCTCTTCAAAATATAAAGACATATAAAGACATTATTTTTCTATGACTTTGGAAGCATTATCTGGGCCTGTTGTGTGGACCTCTTGTAAAAGAGTAATCACTTCTTCTGAATAAGTTGTTTTGTCTGAGATGATTGCATATATCTGTCCTATCCAGTTAACACATATTTTCTTCAATTTGTGACAGCAATTGTTTATTGCTGAATTGTATACATAATCCAAAACTTTGTGAGAAAATCAGAATATTTGAAAAACCATTGAAACTATCCTGTGGAACTTAATCAGAATGGGGATAAACCTCCCACATTTTTCTTATTTTCAAAGTTTTGAAAAAAGTACCAGTGTGTCAACTGTTGGCCAGGGATTTAGGGTTGCAAGTCTTGGGTTATATGGTTTTGTCCTCACAACAACCTTAGTGGCTGGGTTAGACTGAGAAATTCTTTCCAGTCGAAGTCTGCAAGGTGACTTTCATGGCTGAATGGAGATTAGAATCCAATAATATTTTTACTGCACTATGCTGTTTCTACATGATAATGGCATTAAGATTAGAGACTGGCTGGCTCTGTGAATGCAACTGAGTACAGGTGTTTAGCCCAGCCTGCAGCCATGGAAATGAAAAATTTACAAATGATGTACAGTAGATACAATTAATATTTTACTTTACACTGTCTTTGCAGAAACAGCAATAATACCTTCACCCCCCCCCCCCCCAATATATCAGGCATTGGCTGATGCAGTGCTAGAGGCCAGGTAGAATATATATCTGTGAAAGTAAAAACACACTCTTCTACTCACAAGTTAGCATTACACCGTCTTCTGTAGCCCTTTATTGTCACCTATGGAGGAAGTTCATTGTTCTTGAAAGCTCCCTTTGAAAAGCTTGTTGTTGTATGCCTTCAAGTTGTCTCTGACTTATGGCAGTCTTAGGAGAACCTAACATGGTGTTTTCTTGGCAAGATTTGTTCAGAGGAGGTTTACCACTGCCTTTCCCTGAGACTGAGAGCATGTGTTTTACCCAAGATCACCCAGTGGATTTCCTTGCCAAGCTTGGAATTGAACCCTGCTCTCCAGAATCGTAGTCCAACACTCAAACCACTGCACATTTCTAGTGCAATCCTGCTTTTTCTAACTTTAAGCTTCACTGCATTGTTTATTGCAAGCAAGCTGTTGGAGTCTGATTGTCCAGCTCTCCTTCACTATGCTCCTAATGCTGATGCTCCTGAAAACCTTTCAGCTAGTCACAGAGGATGAGGGAAAAGGTGATGTTGGGCAGACATAAAAGCCTTTGTAAAAAAAGAGCTTCTTTGTCAGAGGCTTTGTGAACCAAGGTGTGCCTCTAGAGAGTTGTTTTGTTGTCTTGACTGTAATAGTTATTCTTTCCTGGAGTCTTAGAACTGTAAGTGTACCTAATCATTTCTTTAAGTAATATTCTTTCTTATTCAATATACAGTGTGTTTTGTTTTTTAAAATGTGTCAGTTGAGATGATGTGATAGCAGGATGATAGCTGGTTTGGGGATGGAACTTTAAACCTTTCCTGCCTTGCTGCAGTCCTGAGGAAAATTATTCACTGGAAAGTACTGTTTGTTTTGGGCAGAAATTCCTCACTTGTGTCAATGGGGATTTCCTTTCTTTTTTATATGAGAATTTTTTTTGGTAGTACCACAGCAGAGGAGTTTTCCCTTATACACTTGTTGTGATTCGAATAACTGTCACACACTCATACCCATGCCTCTAGCTGTTACCATGTGCGCATTGGTTTTGCATTCAAGAGAAAGTTGAGTTTAGCTGTACATCTGGCTTGGCCCTGAGACTCTATTTACTGCTGAAAAAGAAGAGACTGCCTTTCTCCACCCAGCAGCTGGAGCTGAGTTGGAAACTAACAGAATGGACTGTGAACCAGCACCTGCCGGAAGAGACCCTGCTGGCAAAACCTTGCTCTGTTCTGAGAAAGGCTCCAGTGTGCTCATCTTTAAAATAGAAGACATGACCAGAAGAACTGAAAGATTTTGGCTGCACTTTGAAACACATTTTCTGTGAGGATTGCAAGCATAGGCTGAGGCAGCTAGTAACTCTCATGCAAGTGGAAAGGAGACATTCATTATTCTGGATTCTACTCTGAATTTAAAAGAAATGAACCAAGGCACCACATTCTAGGGATAGAGTTCAGCCCTTTGGATAGCTGCTTTAAACTTCAGTCCAAAACCTAGAACAGAGTTGCCATCTCACTGACATGTGAAGTGCTAGCCAACAACCTGAGCATGCTTACCAGGAACCAAACTCTGTGGGATTTTCTTCTATGTAAAGTTGTTCTTGGTTGATCTGTTGGTTTCCTGAGTATTTCAGCATGTCTGAGTTAGAATGATGGTCAATTTTGGTGCTTTGTCGTGTTCCTTGGCTTGCAATACATATATTGGCTTCAATTCTGTTATCACCTACTTAACTATAAGTATTGTCTCCTGGATGAACCCTTTCTTCATTTACCAGACAACAGCCACTGCACGCAGGGAGGGGGAGTCTTTTCCCTGTGGATCAGAAAGCAGCTGAATTATATTTCCACCAATGTCTGTGGGCAATCTCCAGTGCAACATTCAGAAGTCAATAGTCACAATTCCCCCTTACACCATACTTATTCACAGGATGCAGGTTGGAACATCAATCTACTGATTCTCAGTTAATAGGGGAACAGACGGCTGTCACTCACAGCAGCTGCTGCACAGTAAGTGGAGTCTGAGGGACTTTCACAGCCCCCACATATTCTCTGAACTATTGAATATGAATCAGTCATGAATGCGTAATTCTAGGTCACACATTTCTAACTGCCTTAGTGAATTCCGACTGCTGTCTATTACCTGTGCCTATGGTATAGTTTATCTACTCAGAATGAACAAAATGAGTTTGCGAGAGCAATAGTATGTCTATATATAAATAATTTAAAGCTTCCTCTCTTCCAAGTACACTTGGCTCTCTGCATCCATGGATTCTGCATCCGTGGATTCAACCATCCACAGCTTGCCATTTTATAGAAGGAATGCAATTTTACTACACGGTTGCATATAATGGGACTTGGAACAGCCATGGATTTTGGTATCCATGGGGAGTCCTGGAACCAAACTTCAGTGGATAATGAGAGCAAGAAAGAAACAGCCTTTTGAGGAATATGTGTGACTGTGACTGTATCACTTATTCAGCTTTTTAAAAATGGACTCTAGAACAGAGTGAAGCATGTTGGATTGAAAAGATCAGACAGTCTGAGACAGCTCTGCCAAAGAGAGTATTTTTATGCCAATGCAGAGGTATATGCATGCAGTTAGAATTTATACATATTTGTCTTAATTTTACTTGTTAGTCTCAACTAAAGTAGGCCTGTTAAATACTTTATTGAATGTGAAGTCAACACATAAGCAAATTCCACTGTTTCAAAGGGTTTGTTGTATCTGGGAATGACAATAGGATTCAGGCCTTGGGTAATTTTGAAATAAATTGTATGGCACTAACTAATCTATGCATGTATAGTGGCATTTGAGACTTTCAAAATGGTGAGAATATAAACAGTGTGGTATAGATTGGGTCTGTCCTCTCAGCTCAGTTATTTGAAATAAGGAAGACAATCTATCCAGTCCCTAAGACAATCTATGCAGTCTATTATTTGTGAAAGAGTCTCTTCATATATAACTGTCAAGATGGACCACTAGAGTTATTCCTTTAGAGCAGTGCGGTTGAGTGTTGAGAAACAGTTTCTTGTTTAGATGAATCTCCTCTCCGCAGTTCATTGGCTAAGCAAAAATTGGAGCAGGAATGTCTCATTTCATAGTTATCCACTATACCACGTATTCTTAATCTCAGGTCTCTGAATTGTTTTGGGGTCCACAGATAATGTTCAATGGGCTAGTAAACTGGTTGCAAGAGTTATTTTCATATCTAGATTTCTTTCCCCACCTATCACAATGAAATGTCAGGTGAAATTTAATCTCCCCATGTATTCAATACAATTTTGGTTTTCTTCCAGATTAATCTATGTGACAAAAATATATTTTGATGCAATAAAAATAAATTATTTGTTTTGTTCATTTTTTAAGTTCATAGCTTTCATCAGATTCTCAGACAGATTCCAGACTTGGGAGGGGGGGGAGGATAACAACCACTCCACTCGTTCCCAAGCAATGGCAGCACTCCTTTTAGTTACAGTGGTACCCCGGGTTACGAATTTAATTCGTTCCGCCACCGCATTCGTAACCCGAAAATCTTCGTAAGCCGAAAAAGCCATAGGCGCTAATAGCGAAAGCCGCGATTTCGTGCGAAAAAGCGCCGAAAAGCACCAAAATTTTTTTCGTAACCCGAAATAACCTTCGTAACCCGGAACAGTTTTTTTCAATGGATTTTTTTCGTAACCCGGAAATTTCGTAAGGCGGCGCATTCGTATCCCGGGGTACCACTGTACTCAAGTTTAAGGGTCTGTGGAGTAATTACATTGTCTCCTGCCCCCAGTATTGTGTGTGTCAAGTAGCCCAGTCACTAGGTTTCCATGCATTCTGGAACTGCAATGATCAAGGGTGCAAAACATGCAGGAGCGACATAAATAAAGGTCCATGTGGGTATTGGAATCAGCCTGTCAGCACATCTGGCCTTGGAGATATGACCAGTGATGGGGCCTCATGGGGTACTCAGTGCATGAAGGATACCATGAATTATGGATCCAGGTGAGCATCCCACATATTTTGGAGTGGGTTCTGTTGGAAGAGGCTGCACGTTTTGAAAAATGGTATAGCATTTATATTTGCACCTGACTATTTCCCCCAAGTAAAGTAGATATATCTGTATCAGACTATAGGCTTGTCACAGTCTCATTTCACAAATGGCTTTAAAAATATTTTATTGTTATATGTGCCAATAAAAATCAATGCAACTACATCCAGCTTTTTCAAATATGTCTTGCAATTGTCACATCAATTTGAAGGGATTGCACTTCCTTGGGTACCTAATGTTTCCCATGCCAACACTAGCAAACATGTGACTAATAATGCCTTCTGAACATTCAAAAGTATTGCTTTTAAACTGTTTTCTAACTCAGTCATATTTCAATATGATAATTGGTATAACTGCATTTTAGTATTTTAAGATTTTGTTCTTTTTTTAAAATCCTCTGTCTGTTTTTATCTGTTTTACCTATTTTAATCTTATTGTGAATCATCTTGAGTTCCAGTCCTGGGAAAAACATGGTGAAATAAATACATTCTTAGATCAAAAGAGAAAACAAACCAACCAACAGCTAGTCCAGAACATACATTAAAAGGCATGCACCACTCTGCTGGAATCTAATAAGGGGGGGGGGGAGCTTAAATTTTAAATACACTGAAAATTAGGTGTATTTTAGCTGTGTCTGTTTTATTGTTTGTAAGACACCTTGAGTCCCAGACTGAGGAAAAAATCAGAATATAATAGTAACAACAATTCTAGTAGTTCATTAGAAAAAAACAACATATTTAACAAGAATGTATTTATTCAGTATGCTCTCAATTAAGCGGTGAACAGTATAAGTTCTAGGTAAGAAACAAGCTAGACACGACATGGGAGATTGACAAATAGGGTCTCTGCATTTTTAAAGGATTAATATTAACTGGGGTTGGTAATATTCAGATTCACACTGTGACACTGGTGGAATGGGGTAATTCCTTCCTCAGTTCCATATCCTCAATTAAAATTCCTTGTCCCTTGCCCCAACATCTGCAATTTACCCTATGGACCAAAACATATAGGTGCCTGGATGGCATTGTAATATTTTCCTGCATAGATACTGTTAATCATTTTAAAAGGTTGGCAGTTTTATCCATGGATGTCTCACATTAAATCTAGTTTGGCTTTTTGTTCAACAAGCTCTAAGACTTTTCAAATGAGAGAATTTGTAAGGGGATACAAAAAAAAGCCAATCTAGCTGTGTTGCTTACAGGATGCATATTTATATTTGTTTTACATTCAGGTGAATTATTTTATAACATTGCACTCTGAATTCCATTTTCTTTCTCTCACTTTCATTCTCTGTTATTTTTAACAAGAGGTTCCTAGAGAGCTAGTTTTCTTTCATTGTTCTTTCAATCCATGAAATAAACCTAGAAACTCGAACATACACCCCTGGTTTCATGGGCTGGGCACAGCCAAGACCCCAAGAGGTGACTCCTTGAAGGACGTATTTTCCTTGCTCTGTACAGACCAGAGGCCCTCCGCTGTCACCCTACAAAAGAAGGGAAAGGGAAATGAACAAAGGAGGACAACAAAAATAATGTAAACATATAATGATAAATATACATTTAGATATGGTTTATAACAGATCGTGCTAGATGAATTTTATTGCCTGAACACCTAGATGCAGATAATCAGACGGGACTTGCAGGTGGTGGGTAGGATGACATTAAAACACTCATGGGGAACTTTTGGCCCTTTTTTTTGGTCTAAAACTCTCATCAGATTCTATCCAACATGGCCAATGATAAAGGATAGTAGTGCAAAACATCTGGAATCTGGGAGGTCAAATGTTCCCACCTCTGCTTTAAAAGTGTCTTTGCATGCAAAATACAGGTGTTAAATATCCAGATACTGCCAGTTGAGGGGGGAGGTGATAATTAATGGGTTCAAGACAGACAACCAGGGAGGAATACAACTCTTTCCTATCCTTTGTCTTTCAGGAAAATGTCTCCCCTGAAGCTAGTATTTGCACTGGGAAGGAGAATCCCTCTTCAACACTAGTAACATCCAGATGTCAGTCACTTTGTGGCTTGAGCCAAACATGCCCTCACTAGTCACTCTTACCTGACAACTGTCAGTGCCACCATCAATATTACCAGCACAAAGTTCGGTGGTTCTGACTCTGCCATTCAGAAATTCAGGCCGATTACACACTTTATTTTCAATGACAGGGAAGCCGGTCTCTTTAAGAAAGCCATCTCCACCAGTTCCTGTGTAAGCAGAGGACAAGATGACAATGAAATGGAATGAACAGCTCCAGAACATTAAGATGGAAGCAGATTAATTTCCCTTCTTCTTGTTTCAGCTTGGCTTCAGCTTCAGTGCCACAGAAGATTTATTCACATGGGATTAAATAAGCCTAGTGATAACGTATTTTACTCTCTAGTCGAGTGAACTACCAGGGCCCACACATAATGATAAGTGGCAAATACAGTGGGCCTTTGTACCTGCTTTGATTTGGTTCCAGAACCTCTCATGGATACCAAAATCCATGGATGCTTAAGTCCCATTATATACAGTGGCATAATAAATTGATGCCCCTTATATAAATGACAAAATCAATGTTTGCTTTGGAATTTATATTATTTTTTAATATTTTCCAGCCATGGATAGTTGAATCCATGTATAAAAAATCTGTAGATACAAAGGGCCAACTGTATTATACAAAGCAGTGAAATTCCAGTAGTGCTATGTCAGTGAACTAATTCTACAGTGAGCTCTGTAGCTTTCTGGGTGGAAAACTGGTATCAACCATCAGAAATAATGTAATGAAATGGAATCACTTTTTCTGACTTTGCACAGGCAGCCCAAAATTACACTATAAAGGAGACCAGCTCTCAGCTCAAATGAGAAACTATATAGGGTTTGTTGCATGTAAGTTGTACCCAAAGAGTGGGGTTATAAATGTAAGAATTGGAGAAGAGTTCTAAAGATACTGTAGATTGCTAAAAAGACAAATAAAGGGAGCAAATCTAGTCTGAACTCTCCCTAGATGCCAAGATGACTAAACTGGGATTGCCGTACTTTGGCTGTATCATGAAAAGACATGACACACTAGGCAAGACAATAATGCTTTACAAGGTAGAAGGCAGCAGGAAAAAAGGAAGACCACATTACAAATGGATAGACTCAATCAAGGAACCCATGCCCCTGAATCTGCAAGACCTGAGCAGGGCTGTTGATGATAAGGTGACTTGAAGATCTCTCATTCATGGTGTCACCATACGTCAAAGTCAACTTGAAGGCAGCAGCAACAAATTGCTGGCCTGCTGTTTTTTGTCACTGTTGAGTTCCACAACTGCCACATAAGAGCTGTGGTGGGATAATATATACATATTCAGTGAGAAAATGGGGGAGGGGGGATTAGCAATGATAAGAATCGCGATATCCATTTAAAAAGGTTCTTTTGCCCAGAACTTTCTCATAAGGAACTGCATTATGCCAAGGTAAAAAATAAAATAAAATCAAAATAAAAAAATCAAAATTTCTCCACATGTAGATAAGACAAAATTGAAAAAGGTGAGGATACAAGGTGAAAATAAAAATGATAGAATGAGATATGCAAAATATTGCTTAGTAACATTGGATTCTTTGAATGGCCACTCACCTTTTGTTTCACCCCATCCAGTGACATAGCATTCTGATCCACCTGCAACCATTGAGTTGGCTGGAGGCAAACATGCTGGAATTACTTCATCAGTGATGAGTAGAGGGCTGAAAGAAACATTTCCAAGAAGTTTAACTCACTCTAGTTGTTCTGGTTATTTATTTACTTGATATCT
The DNA here is from genome assembly GCF_019175285.1 of Sceloporus undulatus. Lineage (NCBI taxonomy): Eukaryota > Metazoa > Chordata > Lepidosauria > Squamata > Phrynosomatidae > Sceloporus > Sceloporus undulatus. The sequence continues at coordinate 79,360,200 of NC_056522.1, read as the reverse complement.
CAGGAGCCAGCCTGGTGTAATAGCTAATGGAGTATAGTGGTTTGAATGCTGGACAAGGACTCTGGCATATCAGGGTGGGAATATTACTCAGTGATGGCATCCTACTAGGTGACCTTGGCTAGTCACATTCCCTCAGCCTAAGAGGGAGGCAGTGGCAAACCTTCTCTGAATAAATATTACCAAGAAAACCATGTAATAGGATTGCTTTAGGATCATGGGAAGTCAGAAACAACTTGAAGGCACATGGAAACAAAATCCCCCCTTTCTTCAAGAACTGGGACTCATGTTGGCTCACAATTTTTTTTAAAAAAAAATAGATACAACTAATGACACAAGCTATGATACTGAAAGTGAATTACACAAATGATATAATAAAAATGATAACTGAATTAAAAACAGTTGTAAAAGCACATCAGAAAAAATACAGCATTCTCTATTAATAATACTTTCATATGTTTTTTGAAATAATGAGGTGTTTCTACACACATAGCATTCTCCAATGCATCTCTCTCTATGTAACATCTGGCTATTTCTATGTAAGCAAAAACACTGATAGCTAAAATCAATAAAGTGATGCCCAATCGAAATGACTTCTCTTTAATTCTTACTTGCCTGTTCTGATACTAAACATGTTTACTTGAAAGTAACTCCTACTTCTGAAAAACAGACCTAAGATCAATGCTGCTTGAGTGAAGACATATGTAAGGTTTTTAGAGCAATGCAGTTGTTTCAGAAGCAACCCCACTGTGCTCTTTACAAACATACCTTTCCTTCTGTGAGCCCAAACTTTGAAAACCTGTTTGATAGGTTTTCATTGAAAGATAATTGTAGGGAGAACATGATTAGTGTGTCACCTCTGCAGAGCTTAGAAAGTAACTTTTCAGAAGCAGGAATCTAATGACATGCTGGAGTCATCTATAGCTGAGTAGTGGTATAATGATGCTCTGAGTTTCAAAGTATTATCCTACCACTGTTGTGTTAGTTATAGATACCTTCTGCATATTATTTCATTACTTCTTTTCAGAAGTCATTTCCTAAACTGTCTGTGAATTCAACACTTCCTCCCTCCAGAGCAATTCTGCAACAATTTTTTAAAAGGGAGGAAAGGTGAACAAAGACATGTGTTGTTTTAGAAATATAAATCTATCATTTTTATGGCTGTCCTTACTCCCAACAGTTTACAGTTCTGGTAGGAAACCATTTTGACCACACATTATTTTCACTTGCATTGTATTAGGAGCCTCAGCATACTACAAGAGATGCCAAATCATATTTGGTGCATCTATGTCACTGCTGAAGCCAGATCTGTAATTAGTCTGATTACTTCTAAACAGATGTATAACACAAAGATATCTTGCAGACTGATAGTTATTGCTTCAAAAAGTAACAGCCAAAATACAGAACGGGATGCAAGATGATTCATGAAATAAATTGTTTAAGTAGTATTATCAAATTTATCAAATTTGCAGATGACACCAAATTAGGAGCAGTAGCTAATACCTCAGAGGACAGGATCAAAATTCAAAATGACTTGAATAGACTAGAAAGCTGGACCAAAGCTAACAAAATGAAATTCAACACAGAGAAATATAAGGTACTGAACTTAGGGCAGAAAAATGAAATGCACAGATATAGGATGGGAGACACCTGGCTGAATGAAACTACATATGAAAGGGATCTAGGAGTCCAAGTAAACCATAAGTTGAACATGAGTCAACAGTGCGATGCAGCAGCTAAAAAGGCAAATGCAATTTTAGGCTGCATCAACAGAAATATAGTGTCTAGATCAAGTGAAGTAATAGTGCCACTCTATTTTGCTTTGGTCAGGCCCCACCTGGAATATTGTGTCCAGTTCTGGGCACCACAATTCAAAAAAGATGTTGAAAAACTGGGGCGTGTCCAAAGGAAGATGACTAAAATGGTGAAGGGTCTGGAAACCATGCCTTAAGAAGATGGAAAAGAGAAGGTTAAGAGGTGATATGATAGCCATGTTTACATATTTGAAGGGGTGTCATATTGAGGAGGGAGCAAGCTTGTTTTCTGCTGCTCCAGAGAACAGGACCCAGAACAATGGATGCAAGCTCCAGGAAAAGAGATTCCACCACAGCATTAGGAGGAACTTTGTGACAGTAAGGGCTGTTTGACAGTGGAACAAACTCCCTCGGAGTGTAGTGGAGTCTCCTTCCCTGGAGGTCTTTAAACAGAAGCTGGATGGCCATCTGTCAGGGATGTTTTGATGGAGGATTCCTGCACGGCAAGAGGTTGGAATGGATGGCCCTTGTGGTCTCTTCCAACTCTATGATTCTATTATGTTTATCACAGTTTAAAAAGAGAGAAATATGAATGATCAAACTGACACAACCACACACTAACATTTCACCACCACAGAACAAAGCCACCTCAGCTGTTATCACATCACAATGTTGAAATATAAACTGGGCAGATTATTGGAAGTTAAAAAGAATGACCCAAAGGATACCTGCTCAGTTTCAGCAAGGCAATGTCTGCTCCACTTGGTTCTTTGAAAAGTCTCAGAACATTTCGATGTTGTGCAGAGCGCTCTGAAGCCCTCTCTGTGTGCAGTCCAGCTACCACTTTGTAAGAAGAAGGCCTTGATGACCTGAAAGGGAGAGATTTATTATGCAAGAGTATCTGGAGGTAACCAGGATTCAGACCTATTAATCACAGCTGACAAGGGCAGAATACTCTGAAAATTCACATGGAAACGGAAAGCTTGAGGCTGTTAATCTTCCATATTGACCACCTACTGTTAGAAAAAGCTTACCGTTCTATGCAGTGAGTTGCTGTCAGAACCCACTGTGGATCTATCAAAGTGCCTCCACAGAAGTGCATATTGAAACTGAAAGAAAAGAAGGAAATTGATACCTTAGTTTTGTAATAAGCTGTTCATTTTTCATAGTATCAAGGCTTCACTCTCTTACACTGACCAGCATTATGCGGAGGCAATTACAGCTCCCATCTTGAATTTGCTTTATTTAAATAAGATGTCTCTGTTTTCCAGAGCAGTACTTCTCAGAGTCTCTGATCTGGGGTGGGGGTGGGGAGAGGAAACTGACATTTCCCCTCTTCATACACCAGGGATCAATACAATTTTTTTACCCATTAGCTACAACACTTTCCTTCTTTGCTAGAAACATGATATGGACTGGCCACTGATGGCTCGCAGACTGACACTGGTCTTCAGACCATCACTTTGAGTAGTCATGTTCCACAGCATCCTGACGCTACAATCCTTTGCATGGATTAAGGCAAATCACTTTAAGAAAAATAGCCACATTGAGAGAGAGTTTTCTTAAAAGCATGAAAGCTTTTAAATATGTCTGCCATTAAACCATCACAAGATTCAGTTGGTTTTGATGCATAGAAAATACACAGCCAGCTACCCCTCTGGAATCTGTAGTCCCCCTAAATACATGCCTGCTATTCTCTAATCCACTCCTCCTCCACCCTCACCCATAGAAAAACTCTTGAGAGATACTCCATACCTTGTCCGGAGACTGATCTGCCAGGGCCAAGAATGGGGATTTGAAACACACCCACCAACTATCCTTCCAAAACACAGAAGTGGTTTATGTTTGGCTTTCCCACATTCGTATTCAGGAGGAGCTTTAAAATGAAGGGGAGAAACATGGGAATTAAAGTAAAATGTCAGCACTATAAACATCTTAAGGACAGGAGCAGTTCATTTCTGTGCAATTACAGTGGACTCTTGTTATACGCTGGGGTTTGGTTCCAAGCTCTCCCGTGGATAAAAAAATCCATGGATGTTTAAGTTCCACTAAATATGACATAGCAAAATGGTGTCCCTTATAAAAATGGAAAATCAAGGTTTGATATTTGAAATCTATACTTTTTAAAAACATTTTCAAACCGTAGAAGCTGGAATCTGTGTATAAAAAAATCCGTGTATAAGAAGGACTCACTGTATGTAACTATGAAAACCGTTCAGCAAAATTCTCCATTCAGCACTTCTAAATTACTCCATCCCCACCAACCTTTAGCTTGCTGAGTGAATTACAATAATAATAATCCAGTGTAACCACTGTTGTCTCTGCCTAGTTTTGGGCCTAGTCTGATTGTCATGTGTATCCACTAGTGATGTAGTGGTGCCAGGGATTACACAATGAAGTTGCTGGCATTTTTTGAATAAAAGAAATGATGATGCCAGATGCCATCACCCTCAGGTTTTCCTGATCCCTCTGAGCTAAGCTGCAAACCACACAGCTGCAAGTGTCAGCTGAGAGAGCAGAGAATGGATTTTCCCAGCAACAATATGTTGTGAGCTATTCTTGTTGTAGTGCAGAATATTTTGATAACACCAGGGGTGACATCCTATCAGTGACAGAGGACACATCCAGACCAATGAAAAACTGAAAGACCCAGATTTTGTTCCTGCTCTTTCTGAATTTATTTTTTTTCAGCTTCCAGTACAGAGCCTTTTTATACCAGCTTAACTGAATGGCTTACCTGAACTTCACATATGTTAAGGGTGTATACAGCTAAATGGAAATTTAACAATGAATTGTGTTACAATAACACATATATATAAAAGATCTATATGGCTTGGCTGAAGCTGGCAAGTGGCTGGTCCAAAACCTGTTTTGAAATGCAATATTGACTAGTGGTCTTGGTCAGAGTAATTTCTTAAGTAGTCTCTGTGACAAACAATACAAATGACTCTGACATATATCCCTATAAATACCATATAATTTTTTAATAAATTACTTATGGTACATATTACACTGACTATAAAATAAAACTGGAATGATACCAAGAGAGTAAGATCTGCAGTATTCCCTTGAAACAGTGAAATTCCTCCAACAATACTAGAGTAATATGTGTAAAATAACAATAACAAACTTTAGAACATTAACAGCAAACTTACATAATTAAATCATAAAGAAAAGGGAACTGTGAAGACTCTTACCCACTGGCAATTCACTTCCAACAATACATCCAACAATGATCCATGTTGGAAAAGAAGTATAAACCTGTTTGAAGCACCCAGAAAATTTATACTGTTGATTCACTACCAACATCACTAAAACAAGGAAATTGGTACACCTCCTTATTATAATAGAAGCTCCAACATTTACTAAGAAAGGAGAGAAATCTGGAAGAGCAGTAAACTCTTAAAGCTCTGATTTAGACTTGCACTACTTAGCAGTAGGTAGGTGCAAAATTAAAATAGGCTAAACTTCTTCAGGCCACAGATAGGCTTTTAGTGGCTCATTTTCCAAGTAAAGGTATAATTAATGATTGAACTATTTTGCAAATAAGCCATATTATAAAAAAGGAAATTTTCAGTTAATATTAATTAAATGCACTTATTACTTAAAGATTTTTATTTATCATAAAATCAAATTAATGTTTTAAAAATTGCTTTGCTAAGTTTAATACACTTTTAAGGGTTTCTTACTGTTTAAAACATTTAGTTAATGGGACATATTACACTTCTTGTCAGCAATCAATTTATTGTACTCTGGAATCATGTCTGAAATTGATGTTTTCAAAATATCTTGCAAGAGTTCAAGATATTTTCTCCTCTCCTCTTCTTTCTTTCTTTTCTTTTCTTTCTTTCTTGCGCGCGGGGGGGGGGGGGGACCATTGTCCCTTCCTCCTCCTCTGCCACCCGGAATGAAAAGAACAGTGCATTCCATTTCTGTGTACAACCTCATTTCTTCCCTCTTCTGAGCTGAGGCCAATTGCTCCTTCACCGTCTGAATTGCCTTTCCCCTGACCTTTCTAACTAATAAGCGGTAGCAGGGTCCCTCCCAGGGTTAGACAGCTGCCAAGAAGGGAAAGACATGGAACTGTGTCGTCGGACCATTATAATCCACCTGCAAAATCTTGCCTCTTGTCACCAGGGAGCCCTGGTGGCCCAGTGGTTAAATGCCTGTGCTGCAGCCACAAGGTTGTGAGTTTGTGAGTTCGATCCCAGCAGCTCCAAGGTCCACTCAGCCTTGCATCCTTCTGAGGTCGTTAAAATGAGTACCCAGCTTGTTGGGGGCAATTAGCATACACATTGTAAACTGTTTAGGGAGTGCTTATCCCTATTTCACTGACATGTCGTATAGAAATGTACTTGCTATTGCTGTTACTATCTGGTCTTGAATTTGGAATGAAGACCAATTACTTTTACCAAATATCTCCTCCATGTGGAAACAAACAAGAGAGAGAGAGAGGGGGGGGGGGAGAGAGAATTGTTGGGACTCTCCTTGTGGGCATAGCTATGATGTCTGTCATCATAAGTGCCTGCGCTCCAAAATTTAGCACTATCTCAGTGACGGCCACACAGTGTTCCGAGTCAGCTAGTCCAGGTTTAGAAGTAGACTGAGCAGATGGAGAATGTTGACTGTGGAAAGTTGGCCTGCAGCAATAAACTGCCAGTTTATTCTTCTTTGGAATTACTATGGTAGCTCTTTCAACCTTATTTACTATAGACTAGGCAGGGGATAGAAAGATTATGAGATCAATATCACTGCACAATGCAAGAGTTCAGTTCTAGTAAACCGAAATAAAATTAAATATATTAAAGGTAATCCTGCAAGCATTGCATGCATACACTGCTCTGTATGTGCTGTGAACTATTCATATTTATTTCTAAATAAATCCCAAAGCATTTATGCCTACATAAATGTACATAGGGCTGAAACCTTAATCCAACATTCCGTATAGGACCCACTTGTAGCTGGATTACAACTTCTATCAAACCTAGTCACTGATCATACTGGTAGACGACTGATGGGACTTACAATCTAATGACATCTGCCATTCCATATTGGGGAAAGCTATCTTAGGTCTAAAACACACTACAAAAATTATCCAGTTTGAGACTGCTTTAACTGCCCTGGCTCAGTGCTAGGGAAACCTGGGAATTGTAGTTTATTGTGGTACCAGAGCTCTCTAACAGAGAAGGCTAAATGTCTCACAAAACTAGAGTTCCTAGAACTCCTTAGCATTGAGATAGGGAAATTAAAGCAGTCTCAAACTGGATTATTTCTGCAGTGTATTTTGGACCTTAGTCTTTTAAAGGGGTAAAGAGATTGGATATTTATTACATAAATTTCTGTTGTTTAGATAAGTCTAGTTCATATTGTCAAAGCAACGTATGGACTGACAAGTCTGCACAGATGGATAAAGACATTGTAGAATATCACTGTTGAAATGACTGGCAAACACAGTTATTTTGAGCCCAAACAGACAGGCCAAAATAAAGCTGCTTCGGGCCACTTTGGAAGTATGCTGTTTAAATGACACATGCGTCCTAAGAGGCCAGAAGCCACGCCAAAGCCATGCTCCAGTCCTAAGGACTGAAGCACAGCTTTGGCACAGCTTCTGGCCTCTTAAGATGCTTTTGTCATTTAAACAGCATACAGTCCGCATACAGTCCCCCTTTCCCTTATGCGGGGATCCGTTCCGGACCACCTGTGTAAAGGAAAAAACGCGGTTGCTCAAGCCCCATTCAAATGAATGGGGCTCGTGCCCATGGAGGCGTGGCAGCGGTGCACACCATTGTTTCCTTCTTGATTGAGCCTGTACTGCAGCCATTCACTCAAAACCACAAGGTTGCAAGTTCAAGACCAGCAAAAGGGCCCAAGCTCGACTCAGGCTTGCATCCTTCCGAGGTTGCTAAAATGAGTACCCAGACTATTGGGGGCAAATTAGCTTACTTGCTAATTAGCTTACAGCGCGCCCGTGCCATACGCAGGCGTGCCATATGCGGCCTTGAGCATATGCGCTCAAGCCGCGGGGCGCGCACGGGGCGGAAGGGGCAGCGCGTCCCATTCAATTGAATGGGCATGCGTGCCCGCGCCGCCGCGCCACCATGCACGAGCCCCATTGTTTCCAATGAGGTTCGAGCATAAGCGGAATTCGCCTTACCTGGAGGGATCCGGAACGGATCCCCCGCATAAGGCGAGGACGGACTGTACTTGCTGTTCACCGCTATGATCTTTGGAATAGCGGTATATAAATAAAACAAATAATAATAATAATAATAATAATAATATATTTATTTATTTATACCACACTTGTATGATGTTGACCCTGTTATTCACATTTTTGTTCTGTTAAATTTCCTTCCTTCATACAGAAAATCAGTATCATTTGTTCTCATGTTCTCTATTTGATATTATTCTTTTCATAGTGATAGTTGCTCAGGCACTTATACAAGTGGCTGAGGTGTCCTATCTTGCCACATACTACCACCTTCCCTCTCTCCTCCCCCCATGCTTCTTTTATCTCACAAAGACATCATGGTTCTTTGCAAACATGGACCAATGGCTCCTTTTCACCACAAGATGGAGCAACGCATTGCCAGCTACTCTGCATACCTTGTACAGAATACAAATTATTCCGCCTGATCATGCATCAGAATGTAGAGTAAAACTGCAGTCATTCATGAGTTCTTCCCATGAATGAATAACAAGAGTGAGTATGCTAGACACATGGCACTGTGAGATAAGGGAAGGAGCAAAAGTAGAACTACAGCATGTCACTTTGTTTTTGCAAGAAACGTTGGTGTGATAATGTCCATAGAGTCCATTGAGAACAATGAATGCAATCTCTTCACCAAGTTCTCTTCAAGCTTTAGTGCTTGTTGCCAAGAAGAATTTGGCCTACATTTATTCAGAGTCAAATAATATATTGATGAATCCATAACTTTGCTTATAGGAGAGAAAAGGGGTTGTCCAGAATTCTGTTGCTAACAGACACATAATAGCCTGGGTTTATGCCCATGCAGATCATTTTATGGGAAGAGTGGAAGGTGTTCACAATCTCCCCCCAAAAGTAAGTCAGTGCCACAGTGAGGGAGTATGCCCCCCACAACTTCATGTTGGCTGGGGAGAAAGAAAAGTGTCAGATCAAGAGGAGTCTGCATTTGGGCAGGAGGTGGATGAAATGAAATGTTGCTTTCTGAGATGGCCGCCAAGTATACATGTAATTGGTGGGGATCTGAGAAAGTCATCTTTCCGTGTTGCCAACCTATAAAATTGCAGTTGGCCAATGTTCCAGTGACCCCCCCCCCCCCCGCAATCCTCCCCCAAACACTGCAGTTCTATAGCATGTGTGCTTGCCTTCCTCTTGACTGGAGGTCAGCCCAGCACAACTGCATGGACAGAGTGTTATGCTCCACCCATGTGAATGGAGGATCTTGGCCAATTGTGGGTGTATGTGTGCCTGCTTTGGGAAGTGACCTACTATAGGAAGTAGTTTGCTACATGTATAGCTCTGACAATTACAGAGGCTGGAATTATAACCTACCGTGATCTACAGAAACAGCCACAGTGGCTGCAGTACCTTTCAACAAAGTGATCCAAAGTTATGTGACTAATACCACACGTCAGACAGGGAGTCAGAGGAGAGGGAGGAATTTAGCAGATAGTTCATATCTACATCCCTATGATACCACAATGGGCATCTTCTTATGGTATAAATATTTTTAGACCATTTGTTTGGTGAGTTTTTAATCTCAGCAATTGTCTTTATGCTTGCATGGTTTTATGTAAAATATATATATATTTTTATTTTGGTTTGTTTTTTTATTTTTTAAAAAAATAAAATTATTTTTTTATTCAAACATTTAACTACAACAAGAAGAATATAAGCCAAACAGCCAAAACTGCCATGGGAGAGCTGCAGTGGTACAACAGCAAGTCCAGGAGGGTTTGAATATTAATTAGTAGCACTTTTATGCTATGCTCTGTCATATAGATTCTGGCCCTTCTGTGAATTGATCATAAGAGGGGTACTGCCATATATTACTAGCCACTATAAAAGTAATAGTAACCCTGCCAGAATTCTCCCTATGCCTGGAATGGAAGTTTTAAAACACTTGAAATGGATCAACCCAAAGGTTGAATGTAGCTTGTGGTGCCTTTGGCTCCTGCCTTCAACTCTTCACCTCAGCCCTGTACCACATTTCTCAACCCCTTGTGACAATCAGGTTTAGATAAAATACCTCCCATTTTCATGAGTAGGACCCCACCAACCACACTGGGAAGAGGCATTTCTGATGTGAAGAGAAACTGGCAGAAAAGGAGAAGAAGAAGAAAGAGTGAGTAAAAAAAAAAAGTAAGAGAAAGAAAAGAAGATCACAGAAAGTAACAGGATGGCATATTGCTAGCTCTGGCTTACCTACTATTGTCTGGACCTACGGTACTTACCGTTTACTCTAGCCTGGGATGGGCAACTGTGGAGAGAGCAGAGGACACTTCTTTTGCCCCTACACCTCCCAATGGTTTCACTTTGCTTTCATTTTTGGTTGATTTTTGCACTTTTTGTTTTTTAGGTTTGGAGGTATGCAGGGGCTTGGGAATGGTGCAAAACCACTGCATTTTATGACAGTTTTTGTCTTTGAGTGGGTTTCTGGGGCAGGGGAGAGATCACCTGAAGACATTTTTGAAATTTCTTGTTTAATTGTTTTTTTTTAAATAAAGCTTATATCTGTATTTTATTTTAAATGTTTATAACCTACAGTGTGTCCTGAGTCAGGTGGGGGAATGAATAAGTAAGTAAGTAATTAAGTATGTAAGTGGGATGGTAGTTTTTCAAGGCTTCCAATTCAGACCCCCATGGATTGAATTTTGTCGGCATCTGCTCAAGGCCCAGTGCCCAATGTTCTGGTCTCATCCACTCTAACTCTGGCCCTGTGTCTCTCCTTTGAGAAATTTCCTCCAAGGGAATATGGCCGTCAACATAAAAAAGATTCTGCACTCCTGTGATAAATTTTGACATGCATACTTACGGCACTGTGAGACATCACAATATTCCCATGCTGTCTTTGGGTCTGTGGTATAACACCAGGGACCATTAATATCTCCATCAGGATTTCTGCAGTACTATAGAAAAACAGAATAAGAAATATCTTTAATCATGGAACAAAACAAGCCACAATCTCTGTGGGTTCATAAATGGGATAAGCTTATTTAACCTTGTTACAGCTATGTGCCTTAGAGAACCTTATCGCATGGAGAAAAAGACCCGAATAGATTCAGGATTGCAAATTCAAACGTGGGTATTACCACACGTAAAATTACCACTACTGCCACCAGGCGACTACAACCCGGGTCCCAGCTGCACTCAGCTGGCCTCTTTGCAAAAACAGAAAGCTCCAATTTTTGGAAAGCGGCCAGCTGGGATCCAGACTGGAGTTGCCTAGCAGCAGCAGCAGCAACAATTTTAAGTGTGCTAATACCTGCTTTTGAATTTGCAATCATGAATCTATTTCAGGTCTTTTTCTCCATGCGATAAGGTTCTTAAAGCCTTTTTTTTTTACTTATGGTAATCCTAAAGCAAATGTATCACAGGATTTTCTTGGCAAAATTCATTCAGAGGATGTTTGCCAGTGCCTTCCCCTTGAATACTACACTACACTGTTATACTATAACTCCACTTTTTCTGCTATGGTTGCCTGCTGTGTCATTTTGGGTTTATAGATCAATGAAACCTAAGAGCTCTCTGGTTGAGAATTCTAAATGCCCCTCCCTAAATTGCAAGATTTCATAGGAGGCAGCCAGAGCAGTAAAAGTAAAATAATAACACTATAACAGTGTAGTTCAGTATTGATTAGGCTGAGAATGTGTGATTTGCCCACATCAACCAGTGGGTTTCCATGGCCAAGTGAGATTTGAACCCTGGTCTCCAGAGTCCTAATCCAACACTCAAACCACTACAGCATGCTGGCTTTCAATTAACTTTACCTTCTTTATTATTTTTTAACTACCCAAAATAAAACGTTTTACAGAACTTTAAGAACATACAGAAATTCTGAAAACATAACTATGAAAATACAATTTGCCCTCTATATCCAGATTATTTATAGCCAGATTACTATGCCATTGTATTTAATGGGACTGGAGCATCCATGTATTTTGTTATCCACGTAAGGTCCTGGAACCAAACCCCAAAGGATATCAAGGACCTATTGTAGTAGAAAAGTTGTGCCCCAGCTGTACACCACTGATTAGCTGCTTAGGTCTAGCTCAGACACACAGTTAACTTTCTAGAAACCATGAGTTGCAGACTGAGCCATGTGATGTTTCCTCATCCTGCCCCCCTTTCTGTGAGTCCTCTTTTTTTTGTTGATCACATTAACTACAACTTAGGTCTAATTGCACTGCAGAATTAATGCAGTTTGACAACACTTTAACTGCCATGTGGACTCTTATTCAACCTATGCACTCCTGGGTTTTGTAGTTTGTTGTGGCACCAGAGCACGCTGATTAAAAAAAGCTAAACATCTCACAAAACTACAAATGCCACAGTTCCATAGCACTGAGCCACAGTAAGTGGTGTCAAACTGCATTATTTCTGCAGTGCAGATTAGACCCTAGTTTTATATGTGCACTATCCACAGTTTGCTCTTCACCTGTCTCCTGTGCAACAAAGTGGAATAAAAACACCTCTCAGTACTTGATTTTCAACTCTTAAAAAATGAATGTACTGATAATCAAATACAGAGTATATAAAGCAAATATAATGAATGAATGAATGAATCTTTATTTGTATACCGCTATTCCAATGATCACAGCGGTTTACAATCAGTTAAAATATGATACAGCAAATCCAATAAAAGAAATCCCCCCACATTAAGCAATAAAATACAACAATAAAAATATCCATCATTCAATCACCTTTTAAAACCATTAAAACTAATAACAGCAATAACCCCAAAGACATCCATTACAATTACAACAGCATAAAGGAGAAGAGTGGAATTAAGGGACATGGGGGAAAGCAAGGCGGAAAAAATGAGTCTTTAGGTTTTTTCTAAAAGACTCTAGGGAGGGGGCTGAGCGGAGCTCAACAGGGAGAGAGTTCCAAGCCTGCGGGGCCGAAGCAGAAAAAGCCCTATGTGCAGACATCACATATTTCGTGTCAGGAACTCTCAAAAGCTGTTTCCCACCCGACCGGAGAGTGCGGGGCGGATTGTATGGGGAGAGGCGGTCCTCCAAGTACCCTGGGCCCAAGCCATTTAGGGCTTTATAGGTTATAACCAACACCTTGTATTGCGCCCGGAAGCCAATTGGCAGCCAGTGTAGGTCCTCCAGTACCGGTGTTATATGACTGGCTCTGGAGGTACCCGTAACCAGTCTAGCCGCCATGTTCTGAACCAATTGAAGCTTCCGAGTTTGGTACAAGGGTTGCCCCATGTAGAGCGCATTACAGAAATCGAGTCGAGAGGTTACCAGTGCATGTACCACTGTTTCAAGGTCCCCCCCCGGCCCAGGTAGGGTCGCAGCTGGCGTATCAGCCGAAGCTGATAACAGGCGCCTCTGACTGTCGCATCCACCTGAGAGGTTAAGTGGAGCGACGAGTCCAGAAGCACCCCCAGACTATGAACAGTGTCCTTTACAGGGAGCGTGACCCCGTTCAGGACAGGTGGAAAAATTTCCATCCTTGGGCCAGGGGAACCTATCACCAGTACTTCCGTTTTCTCTGGATTCAGGCTGAGTCTGTTTTCCCTCATCCAGCCCATTACTGATTCCAAGCAGGCGTTGAGCGGAGAGATGCCATCCCTAGTCACTGCATCAGTCGGGGACACAGAGAAGACTATTTGGGTGTCATCAGCGTACTGATAACACCGCGCCCCGTGTCTCCGGATGATCTCTCCCAGCGGCTTCATGTAAATGTTAAATAGCATAGGGGACAAAATCGCTCCCTGAGGGACCCCAGATGTGAGGGCCCTCTTATCGGAGCGACAGTCCCCCAGCTCCACCATCTGGAATCTACCCGAGAGGTAGGAACGGAACCACTGTAGAGCAGTGGCCCCGATACCCAACTCCCCCAGGCGCTCCAGAAGGATACCATGGTCGATGGTATCGAAGGCCGCAGAGATGTCCAAGAGCACTAACAGGGACACGCTACCCCTGTCCATGCCCAGACAGAGATCATCGACTAAGGCGACCATGGCAGTCTCAACCCCATAGCCCACCCGGAAGCCAGTTTGAAATGGGTCCAGATAATCCGTATCCTCCAAGACCCTCTGCAGCTGGGAGGCAACCGCCCTCTCGATCACCTTCCCTAAGAATGGCAGCAGTGACACAGGCCGATAATTATTTCGAATTAGGGGATCAAGGGAGGGCTTCTTTAATAAAGGTTTTACAATGGCTGTCTTTAAATTAGATGGAAAACGGCCCTCCCTGAATGATGAATTAACAATACGACGCAACATTTCTGTTGATACCGTTCCCCCTTGGACTACCAGCCATGAAGGACAGGGATCGAGAGAGCAGGTCATCTTCCTAACGCTGCCAAGGATCCTGTCCACATCCTCGGTACTAACAGACTCAAACTGATCCAGTATAACTGAGTCCACGGAAGCTCTGGACGCCTCTACTCTCGATTCTGAACCAATAACAACGTCAAGATCAGCCCTTAGCCGAGAGATTTTATCCGCGAAGAAGTTGTTAAACTCGTTGCAGCAGGCTTTAGATGGCTCCAATAGTGGGTTCGGGGGGGGGGGAGCCAGTTGGGTAAGCTCTCTCACCACCCTGAACAGCTCTGCTGGACGCGACTCCGCGGACGCAATTCATGCAGCATAGAACGAATTCTTAGCTGCACCAATTGCCACTCCGTAGGCCTTCAAAAGAGACTCTAGGAGTGTCTTGTCAGATAAGTGCTGGTGTTTCCGCCATTTACGCTCTAGTCGTTGCGCAGTCCGCTTCCTTGCCCTGAGATCTTCCGTATACCAGGGCTTTTTATTGGAAGCAGGCCGGAAAGGACACTTGGGAGTGATACTGTATATAGCCCTGGAGAGATCAATATCCCAGGTGTTGGTCAGGGCATCAACAGAATCGCCGTCAGTTCCAACCAGGTAGCCCTCTAAGGCTTCCTGGAACCTTTTGGGTTCCATCAGCCTTCGAGGGTGGACCATTCTAATAGGTCCGCCACCCCCGGGGGGGGATCTGGGTTGTCACCTTGATACTAGCCTCGACCAGAAAATGATCCGTCCATGACAGGGCAGAGATATTCATTACCTCTGCCCACAGAGACTCCATGTCCGTACAGAAAACAACATCTAGTGTATTACCAACAGAATGCATGGGCCCTGAGACCAGTTGGGACAGGCCCATGGCCTGAGCCGCACCAGTTAGAGCATGACTAGCCTCGAAGGGGATGTTGAGGTCCCCCAGGACAAGAAGCCTAGGGGACTCCAGCACCAGCTCCGAGACCAGCTGTGTCAGCTCGGCCAGGGAGTCTGTTAGCGCACGGGGTGGCCTGTAGACTAACAGAATCCCTAAACTGTCCCTAGCCTTCAGGGTCAGGTAAATACACTCAATGTAATTAGTATGTCGTACATGGTTCCTGGTCAAGGAGAAGGTGTTTTTATAGATCAAGGCAACTCCACCCCCCCCCCGCCCATTTACCCTGATCTGGTCCTTAACCAAGTACCCGGCAGGGAGGGCCTGTGCCCACACCGCTTCACTCTCAGGCCCAAGCCAGGTCTCGGTAATGCAAGCCAGGTCGCAGTTCTTATCTTCCACAAGATCGTATATTATGTGGGTCTTATTCCTAACAGACCTGGCATTGCATAGGAGCAGAGACAGGGTTTGTGGTACAGTTGGACTGACCCACAGGCCTCTTTGGCTAGAAGAGTGGATGGAAGGAGAGATAGATATTACGCATCGATCCCGCCTTCCTTTGCGATATGTCTCCACCCTCCTACCGCTATATCTTCCCCTGCCCCACACTACTCCAATGGGAGCCAGTCATAAGTGCAGGCTAGCATCCTGGTAACGAGTTGCACAGATATAAATCCAATTTATACCTGCATAACTCACTCATTTGGTCTTTATAGAGGTAGGAATCCTTTAGCAACCATGCAAGGACCAAACTCTTCTCAAACCACTTTTTAGCTATTACAGCACCCTGAACATGGCCATTAACTGGCTACTGGAGTTCAGGGAGAGGTTGGTGGCCCAGCACTGTTCAGGTATGCTACTCCATTGCTGGATACGCAGCAATGGCATCATCTTCCAGGCACTATGAAGGACCCGTAAAAAGTCCTGGGGAATGTCTGTTGCTCTGCATCCAGCTACAGACACATAAGGGCCAAACACATTGCAGAAATAATCCAGCTTGAGACCACTTTATCTGCCCTGTCTCAATGATAGGGAATTCTCCGAACTATAGCCTTGTAAAACATTCTCTGTCAGAGATCTCTGGTGCCACAATAAACTGCAAATTTCAGAATTTCCTAGCTTGTGTTTGGACCACTGCCCTTCTCCACTCTCCATTGGCCAAAAAACAGCTGTGTTGAGGAGAGTGCTGCACCAAGTAAAAGGTAGTTTGGAGGTTAAAGGGGAGATTAGGCATAGAACCTTTGTGCTACATTTCCACTACACAGGATCTTGACTGTAATATTTATAGCAATAGCAAGTATATTTCTATATCACTTATCAGTGAACTAGCACTGTCTAAACAGTTTACAATGAGTAAGCCTATTGCTCCCGACAAGCTTTTAAAAAACACTTCACGGAAAAGAGGAATCTAAAACAGAAAACAGGAAGATTTAGCAAGGCTAGAGAAGAAGCCAGGATGGATGAGGGACAAACTAAACTATTTAGGGTGTTTTTGTAGAGACATCCCTTAAGTGATGACTGTCTTCAACTGCACATCTTGCATTTGGTGTATTTTGTTTTTTGACTGTTCACTGGAAGGAAAACACAGTCTTAACTTGAAATCTGATGACTGAGGTATACATCTCAGAAGAGAACCAGCTGTTGGAGTTAAAACAGATTTATCACAGGGAGAGCCCTTTTTCCTTTAATGTCTGGTCTGTCCCTGAAGGCAAGGTGGAGTAAAAGAAGTTAGGAGTGAACTTTGCAGGGTTTGTAAACTGTAACTTTTTCATGAGAGCTTTAATAAATGTTATCCTATATTGTTTGTTTCTCTGCATTTATTAAAAAAAAAACTCTACTTGATTTTTGTGAACAATGCTACTTACATTTTTTTCCAGTCCTGCACGTGGATGACTCTGTGGTGTGAAAGAATCGTGACTGTGAGGTGTTTGCAAGTGCCACTCTTGGCAAGTCTTTCCACTTATGGTTGAGGCAATCTTTCCACGGTAATCTTCACCTTTACCATTCCTACAGTCTTTTAAAGTGAGACAAAATGGGTAAGATTTTGCTGTCATCATGTACAGGGGTTTTATCTGTACAACAGAATTGGTTCAAGTCCCAGGGAGTAGTAGGGATTGGTGTTGGTGTGGACTGGAGGAGGCAAAACTGGGAAACCTTTAGTCTTCCAGAGTTATTTAACTAAAGGTTTCACAGCCGTTTACCATAGATCATGCTAGCTAGGACTTCTGGGAGTCAAGACTCACAGTTATCAGGAGGGCCAAAGATTCCCCAGCTAAGATATAAGGGTTACTTTTTGCTGGTTACCTGATTCAAGGTTTGTTGGCGTTGTGGGCTGAGGGCGTTGTTGCACAAGCTCAGCACACTTTTGTAGATTGCAGAACTCCCATCTTGTACTGGGATCTGTAGTATAACACCAGGGTGCTCTATCACCATCTGGATTCCTGCAGTAGTTTCTCCTTAGGTCCCTATAAATTTAGATATAAGAAGCTGTATTACATCATCAAGGAGATTTCCACATGTTTAATGTTTCTGAATGGAATTTGTTTGTTTATGTTTTTCAAGCTGCTCAATCCAAATCAGTTTGTATCTCAATGGCACACTTTAACTTTCATTGTAAAATTAAAGGTTACACCCAAGATGACTGCTGCCAAGTCCTTATTGCAGTGGTACTCAAATCTTTTTCCCATTGGTCCCCTTTTACATCTACATGTGGACACTGTGCCCACCCTAACTTCATGTGTTATAATATAAGAATAAAATATTTAGTTTATTTAGTGTGCATATTTTTTATCATTCATGTATAGTCATATTTTAACATTTAATAAGGAAATAACATCATTCAAATTAGAACAGTTTTATTCAAGTAAATTCAATACAGTGGACCCTTGATTTATGTGGGGGATCTGTTCTGGACCTCCCCCCCCACACAAGTAAAGTGAATTCCGTACATGCTCAAACCCCATTTAAACAATTGGGGTGTGCTCCTGTGTGCAGCGTGTCACACATGCCATAGGTGCACACACCATTCATCTAAATGGGGCTTCCCACCCATGTGACCTCAAGTCAGCATATGGGAAGTCCACGTATGGGGCGGGCCAACTGTAGTTAACACAATGCATGTGTAAATTTTACACATTAAAAAGTTTGGGAAGACGAGAAGGAGGAGGAATCAGAGCTGCCAAGTCTTGGACCCACCTTGAAAGACTCTCGTGCCCCTCTGGAGGCCCGCCCCACCATTTAACCACCACTGCCTTTCTGGCATAAACCTGCCCTCATAATTATTCTGCTCAACTGATTTGTAAAGACATGTTAATATCAGACCTACCACTTCTCCATCAGGTTTTCAGAAGCCTAATTTGAAAGAAACTAGCCTAATTTGAAAGAAAGAGATGGGCAAATGAAATTTATCTGGTACAGTTTTCAACTTTTTAGGCCACTATTAAGGCTCAACTGGATTTTTTCACAGATGAATCGATGCAGATAAAAACAATTGCCTCCTTTCACATCTTGTTCTCTCCTTTCCTAGCATTGGCAGATTTGAGGTATCATCGGGAGAAAGGGAATAGTCACTTTTAATTTATTGTTTTTGGACCTTAATTTATTGTTTTTGCCCCATGGACAATGGTGGCACATAATTTTCTGATGAAGGGCAAGGCATACATACGCATCTGGGAATGCAGATGGGGTTTTAGTGTGACGATGTGGTGACATAGAGCTCCATGCTTGGCATTTCTTTCCCGAAACAGTCAGTGCCATGGTACCCCGGTAGTTTGTGCCAGTGCTTTCATAACAGTCTTCCACAGATGCAGCTTGTGGGGGAATAACAGGTGGTGCAGCTGTATTCAAACAAAACAAAACACCACAGATTTAGAATAAGTGGCACATGTATTGTTTCCACATTTATGATGACCAGTGTTGTTAAGCCCCTAGTCCTGCAGAAGAACATAGCTCATAGCAGTGTAAATTCTGAAAAATGTTTAGAAGCCAGTAAACAGAGTCGGGATGGACGCAACCTCAAAGCACCTAGACCTCTTTGCATTGATTGATAGCCTCCCCATTCTTGATTGTTGTTGGTTCACTTTTTCTGGCAGTATAATACTCAGATTAGGAAGCAGCCTAATACTGGATCCATCTATTTTATTATTATTAACTCTGACTGGCAGCAGCTGTCTGGGGTTTCAGGCAGGATTTTTTTTCCTCCCCAGCATGGTTTAGTGGTCTGTGTATTGGAGTACAAGTCAGGGAGACCAGGGTTTAAATCCCTCCTCAGCCATGGAAATTCAGTGGGTGACCTTGGGCAAGTCACACTCTCTCAGCCTCAGAGGAAGGCAAAGGTAACCTCTCTCTGAACAAATATTGGCCAAAAAACCCACCCCAGTGCAGGTTCACCTTAGGGTCACCATAAGTCAGAAACAACCCCTCCCACAACAAAGCAAACACCTCCTCATAAACTATCATCTATCAATTTTCCAGCTAAGTATTAACTGGGCCTGACCCTGCTTAACTTCTGAAATCAGACAAAATTGGTATACTGAGGAAGTTTACTGCAGCATTGACAGACCAATCCTAATTTATCTCTTGTTGGTCTAGTGCATCTTGTTTTACCTCATAGCAAAAAGCAGCTATCCTAAGCATGTTTATTCAGAAGAATGTTGGTCTCAGTCCACTAGCATCCCTTCCTGCTAAATGATTTTCAAGAGTGTAGTCCTTCAGACTTATTTTATTTTCACTGTTAACTCAGTCTATCCCTTACGAAGAGATTAACAACAGCAAAATGCAATAATTGAAATCAGTGTAATAAAATAGCTGTTGAAAACACAGCATATAATAAAAAATGTAGGATGAATTTATTCCACATTTGCCTGACACCATTTGCAAAAACTCAGCTGAACGGTCATAACCAAATTTGTCACACTTAATATTTGCAAGGCATCCATCCATCTATCACACTATTTATATTGCATCTTTCTCCCAGGCTGGGATCCAAGGCAACCTACAAAAATATATTTACTTCTAATACTTGTTTAGCTTTTGGAGTGTAAAATGTTCTATACAGATCTATCACCAATGTTCTTACCAGTCGCTATAGCAGGACCATCACAACTAGGAATATTACAGTATTCCCATCGTTTATTGGAATCAGTGGTATAGCACCATGGCTTTGTCTCTCCATCAGGGTTTCTACAGTAGTTTTCTTCTAAACCTCTGAAACAGAATGCACACAGAAACAACTGATACTTGAAATCTCCACATTAATTTTATGGGGGAACCTTTGTTATTTAAATTTCACTTTAATGTTGTATTTGTCTGTACTGTTTAAACTACAGAATGAAACTTGGTATAAATTCCGCAGCTGAAATCCAACATGAACCTTGCACCTGCTTTTACAGCACTGTGTTGAAAGATGCCAAAACACATTACATCACAAAATTTCCATAGAAGTCAAAAACACAGTGAATTCTAGTTAGCAAATTCATAACCACAGCTTGAAAAAAAATCCCTTTTGAACTACATCTAGGCCATAATGGTTTAGGAATTCTGAGTTCTGGTCCAAATTGGAAACTTTTCTTGCATGGCTATATTGTTTACCCCTATGTCACAAAGTTTAAGCTGAAATATTATTTTAAGTCTTAAAGGTACCACAAGTTTACTTCCCATCCACCCTGCCTTAAGAAGGAAAGGAGATATGGAAACTACAGTGTGATACCTCCCATTGTGGTGTCAGCAATCAAGATGAACTTTGAGATTGGATTTACACAACATAATTCTCTGAATGAAGTGTGAAACTTGTCTAACTCTCCACCCTCTCCCAACGTTCCCTGGTGGGCAAGATGCAAAATAGATGGTAAGGAGATATCTGAACCAAGGCCTCTCAAATGTGTCATATTACTCACATTATTAACTCATCTTTAGAACTGTAAAAACCCAGCAACAATGGATATGTTTCACATACTTGCAAGGATAGTTTTCTGGGGTTCTAGCGTGTTTGTGAGGTTCTTGAGCTGCCCAGGACTGGCACGTTGTTCCAGATTCGGTCACAAAAATTTTCCCTCGATAATTTTCTCCATTTCTCTCAAGACACTGACGCCCAACCGTAGAGATTGGTGCAGGCGTAGCTATATCAAGAAAGTGCATGAAGTCACCATCTTCAGAATATACAACAGGAAGCAAGCCAGCCAAAACCATTTTTTGCTTCTAATGGAACAGTCACTCTAGTTTAGTGACAAGAGCAGAAGAAGAGCCATGTTGAAGCAGACCAAAGGCCGATCATCCTGTTCCAATGACTTGCCTGTGGGTAGCCCATCAACAAGATTTTTTTACAAGAGAAAAAGTCCCCCAAGCCCTTTCTATTTGAACCAAAATTCAACAGGTTTTTTTTCTCCCCACCAAAAGAAATAAAATATTATTACTATGTCATTACAATCAGTCTGCCATACTTAACCCAAATAAAACTTACTGCACCGTGGAATGTTACAAAATTCCCAGCGTTTAGTTGGGCTGGTGGTGAAACACCAAGGGCGAGGCTCCCCATCAGGATTACGGCAGTAATTTGACCTCAGATTCTTTTCTGGAAAACTGAACATTAGATAAGAAAGCTGAAGTTTCTCTTGGTTGAGTATTGAAGATTGCATCTCCTCAAGGAACATAGGTAGCTGCCTAAGACACAATCTCAGTATTGTCTAGTTTGACTGGCACTGGGTGTCTAAATTCTTAGGCAGAGGTCTTCCATTTTACCATTCTGCCTGAAAGTAGGATTTTCTATAGCAAAGCAATAGCAAAGTCAATGGTCTAAAATGCAAACTTCCAGACATTTAGGTCTGAAGTCTTAGGATTTACCCATATGTACATGTCAAAGACTGTAACACGTAGTGCTCCCTTTCATGGAAGAACTGGAAAGGGTTACCTTTTTTGGACCACAGCTCTCTGAACCCTGTAGCCAGACCTGTGGCTGAGAAATTCTGGTAGTTAAAGTCCCAAGAAAGTAATTTTTCCAAACCTTTGATCTACCCTACATCTCCATACATCCTCAAGTCTTATAAAGGTTCTATTCATTTTCCATGAAACTTGTGCAGAAGGCTTTTCTGGAGTATAGAATATCCAGTGATGATACGGCATAATTATTACAAATCATTTCTGTCTACAGTTTTCAGGTGCCCCATAGTGAGCACACCCTTTCTTTTTCCTCCCACATCCCTGCTGTGTCTCATTCTGGTACATCATCATCATCATTATCATCTTCGCCATCCGTCATCACTGCTATTATTATTAGTCATGAAGACCAATGACCTCACTTCTGAGATTTAAGAGTACTCACTTTGCAGGGAGGTATCCATGAGAATGAGGTTCTTGAGAAGCCCATGGTTGGCACTGAAGCCCAGATTCTGTTTGGGAAACTTTGCCTTGATAGTTTTCTCCACTGCAGTACATACACTGCTCTGCAAGTGTAATATATATATATATATAAATATGAATAATGAAGATTCATCTTATTAGAGTTATGTTTTATCTTCTGGGTAATAGATATCATCACCATCATCATCATTTAAATCCCCCCCCCCCCCCCCCCCCCAAATTGGGACTTAAGGCAGCTGGCAATTTAATAAAAAAAGTACAATACTGGTATATCTCATGGCCCATAAGGACTGGAGTGTGGCTTTGGTGTGGCTTACGAACTCTTAGTACGCATGCATCATTAAACAGCATTCCTCCAAAGTGACCTGAAGCAGCTTTATTTTGGCCTATCTGTATGGAGCTTCAGTTAACAAACTAGATGTGTTCCGAGGCCTTCTTTCTTTAAAAGAAGCTTTGGTACCAACGACAGAAATAACATGGAAAGAACAAGCATAGGTTCCCATGTTACAAAAAAGAAGAGCAATTCAACATGTTTCCTCACACTTTTCACTTGAAATGAACAATATGCATAAGTGAAATGAAACAACCATGTCAGGTTAGTCCTGCATTAGTAAACAAAAACATTTTGAATCTTCTTGAGAACATTTGAAGCCTTCTTTCAAAATGCATCCAGGGATGACTTCTGTGTTCACCAGTCTCCACTCTTTTCTTATTTCTGTTTTAGTGGCCAAAAGTACAGGTCTATGCTTTTTCAATATGCTGGGGGATACCTGGAGGGGCCAGTTACACTGCTCCCTCGGGTTACGAAATTAATTCGTTCCGCGGCCGCTTTCGTAACCCGAAAAGCCTTCGTAAGCCGAATTGCCATAGGCGCTAATGGGGAAAAGCCGCGTTTCGTGCAAAAAAGCGCCGAAAAGCACCAAAAAATTTTTTCGTAACCCGAAAAAAATTCGTAACCTGGAACAATTATTTCCAATGGGATTTTTTCGTATCCCGGAAATTTCGTAACCTGGGTGTTTCGTATCCCGAGGTACCACTGTACTCTCCTCTTTTCTTCTGTTTTGCTGTTCACTTATGCTCAGTGAGGGGTAGATGCTTTTTACCTTGTCTGCTGTAGGTAAGTGGACCCAGTTACAGAAGGATTGGCTAGAGCAGACTCCCATTCTTTTCCAACTCAAGCTTTATTGCATTGGTTACTGCAGACAACTGCTGCAACCTAACACCAGCAGACTGTTTACCCAGCCCTCCTTTATTTTACGTTGTTAAAAAAACATCCAGCTGGATAGAGGACCAGGAGGAAAGGGGGGCTACGTAGGCATAAAAAGGATTTTGTAAAAAAACCAGCCTCTTTACAAGAGGTATTGTTTACAGAGGTATGCCTGTACAGGAAGCCCCCAGGGACGTAGCCAAGGGGGGGGTCTTGGGGTCCAGATCCCCCCCTTCTATTAGAAAAATGAATGGTGTGTGCTGCTGCGCTGCTGCGCCTAAGCCCCAATATAATGGTGGCACTTAGTCTGGACCCCCCCCCCTTCCTAAAATCCTGGCTACGTCCCCGAAGCCCCTCCTTTTCCAATGGGTTACAGATTGCAGGACTGTCAACAACTGGAATTGGTCAAAAAGCAGAACCCGCGTAGGGAAGAAAAGGGAATTACGGTGGCTTGTTTGGTAATTCCTGCTTGTCCATACACTCCTTGCAAAGTCTCTCAGGAGGTGATCATATGAGGAAAATCACATGCAAAACGGGGGTTTAAATCAGAAAAAAAACACCACAAAAGCGGTTTGATTTTCACACAACATTGTTGCTAAAGTGGTGTTAATCTGGACAGAAAGTAAACGGAAAGTAGACAAAAGCCACTCCTTTTCACTTTTGGAAAATCCTGAAAGTAAAAAGGAGTAGCTTTTGTCTACTTTCCATTCAGATTAACACCAGTTTAACAATGAAGTGTGTGAAAATCAACCCACTTTTGTGGGATTTTTTCAGCTTTTAAATCCCGTTTTTGCATGGGGTTTCCCTCGTGTGATAAACTCCTCAGTCAGTTTGGTGCCTTTCCTCCATCTCAGCCCGCTTTGCAAATAGCACACACATGCATAGTCAATCCCAAGCAAATTTCCATAAGCAAGAAGAACTGACAAAAGAGCAGACTCCTCCTCGGATTAATGGAACATGTTCTTAATTTGCAAGTGTCAAAACAGCGAATCATCAGATAATGGGATGTCAAAAGGCAGGGCTTTCCTGTACTTTAAAACAGAGTTGGCAACTATAGGAGGTGGGGGGGGGACATTACTCCCCCCTAGAGACTTTGGAAGGTTGCACATCCCGTGTCCCCTCACTAAAAATATAAAGTAAGATTTTGCCCTGAAACACCCTCTAGGGAATGTGGGGGTATTTCTGCCATGTTTTAAAGTCCCTTTGAACCTTTTTAGGCCCATGAGAGACCTTTTTTAGCTACCAAAAGTGAATAGAAGTCACTTCCAGTTCATTTCATATTTCCTGAAAAGGCCTCTCATGGGGGCCAAAAAAGTGGCAAAATTTCCCCCATGCCCATTTGGGTGTACAGTATTTGGGGTGACTATCCCTAGTGGGTAGCCCTGGGGCCTGCATGTGGTCTACAGGTCACACTTTGCACACACCAATTCAGAATAGGTACAATATAATACAGTTCTAGGATATATCATGGAACTTAAATCCTCCTTTCCCCTACTTGTTTTACAATGAAATGGGCAACTGGAAAGTCCTCCAAAGCCCCTCAACTTAAAAAAAGTTCAGAACAAGAAGTAGCTAGACATCTACTTCTGGTTCTCTTTTCTCTTTGAGGGCTTTGGAGCTGTGTTGAGAGAAGCAATCCTAAAAACTACCAAACCACGACTCCTGAAAGCCTACAGGATGAGAAAACCTGATTTTTATAAAAGAAAAAAAATGGCATGGGTGAGCTGCTTCTGGTCAGTGATCCTGTTTCTAATTTTATCTTACATAGGTGCAAAAGCCTTCCACCTGAGAGTTCATATTATTTACCTTTGCCTTTTCCTCAGGCTGAGAAATTCTGACCTGTCAAAGCTCACCCAGTAGGTTTCCATGGCTGAGCAGGGATTTGAACCCTGGTCTCCCAAAATCCTAGTCCAACACTCAAACCACTACACCACTGCACTCCTGTAATCACAGATAAGAGCTATCATAGTGTAGTGGTTTGAGTGTTGGGCTACAACTCTAGAGATCAGAGTTTGATTCCCTGCTTAGCCATGGAAACTCACTGGATGATCTTGGACAAATCACATACTCTGCGCCCACGATAGGTTCACCTTAGGATCTCCATAAGTCAGAAACGACTTGAAAGTGCACACCACCACCAACAACAACATCAACTATCAGATTATCTCAACCTTACTTGGATAACTATCAGTTAGCTTATGATTACTGCTAAACAGTCCAATACCTGTTGTCTTTGTATCTTACACTGGTAATAATACTCAGAAGAGTAAGACTGCATTATAAAAATATGTTTTTACCATATTTGCTAACAAAGGCTGGCATCCTGTAAGTGACATACAAAAGGCTGACTGAGAGTTACTTTGAGATATGTCCTTTTTATTGTGTGGATGAAGAAATACAGCTTCCTTACCCAAGCCACCTACTTATTTTTGGCTGGAGAGAACAAGAGATGGACAAGGGGCAGTCAGGCACCCAGCCGACTCTGTTCCTGCAGCCAGTTGGTCCAGGAGGATGCCTTTTCTCACTGTAGTTGGTCCCTCATCCTCCCTCCATCCTTCCCTGGCTGTGGGGTGGGATGCCCAGCCAGAAAACAGATAAAGTATGCAAGGAAGGAGGGCAAGGCTTCATACACCTGGCAGAACTTTATAATCCATGCAAGATCATGGCCATTATTTTTGTAAATAATGTTCACACTGCTGATGAGGAAAACGGATTCCTTCATTCTTAAAAGAGTGACACCTGTATACTGTTTTAAAAATCGCCTTGAAAATATAACACTCTGTTCTTTGCAAACCTACCTTCACATTCTGGGATGCTACAATAATCGTATCTTTTTTCAGGATCTGTGGTGTAACACCAGGGACCTTTTACATCATTATCAGGATTCCTACAGTAGTTTTCTTCCAGTGATGCATTCGGGTGAGTTCTAGGTGAGTAACTAGTAAAAAGCAAAGTTAAAGAAATTTCTTACATGTGGTACTTTACTTTTCTGTGTAAATGAAGTGATCTAATAACTGAATTAGAATTTGAATTCAATTACTAGCCAAGGCATTTGGGAAGGGAATGTATATTGATTCCTCCATGTCTTTGGGCTTCTCATGTACAAAGTGGATTTGTTGCTTGTGAAACTCCTTAAGGAGTGTGCCTCCACCTATGCTCTGCTTGAGTAATTGCAAATAAATCAAATGTTACAAAAATGCCAGAAGTCAGCAAATCCCTCTTCTCAAAGGAAATCACACCCTGATAACTACTATCCTAACATTTCTCACTGTGAAATGGAAGTGAGTAAGATGTAATAGTATTACAATATTACTGTTATATGGCATCATCTCATTGTGATTTTCCCCCACTGGCTTTGCCATGTTCAGAGGCAGAGGAACTCACACTATGTCAATGTCACAATTTTGAAGGCTTGGAAAAGTTACTTTCTTGGGCTACAAACCTGAGAACCTCCTCAGCCAGCATGCTTACTGTGGGAGTCCAGGAGCTGCAGTCTAGAAGTGTATCCACATTATGCAATTTTAGTGCTTTCTTGTCATTTCAACAGCCATGCCTCCATTCTATGGAATCCAGGGATCTGCAGTTTTGTGAGGTACGTAAATCTTCTGCTAGCAATCCCTGGTTGGTGCAGTTCAGGAGAGTGCACATTTCTTACTATATCTCTAACTAAAAATCCCAGGATTTCATAGGATGGTGTCATGGTATGAAAGGTGATATCAAATTGGTATAACTGTGCAGTGTGGCTACAACCTCCCAGAGGAATCTTTTGAAGCTCATAAGTCTGTAGTAGTAGATATTACCATGGGGAAAAGGAGGCGATATAGGCTTCTACTTCTCCTGCATGATGTCTAGGTGTGGTCTGAATTATCTGTTTTGCCACAGATGTATCACAAAGTTTTATAAAATTGGTCCAATATGTTCTTGCAATGGGCACAAGCTAAAAAAAGTTAATTCATAATATGACAAACATTTTTGTGAAGATTATAAAGCACACACTAATTAAATGTTGAGTAATGAATAGCTGCTTGCCCATCCTATCTAAATAGCAGGTTAGTAATCCAGTTTTCATTGAATTCCCTTTAACATCCATAAATTATTGTCACCGAGAGCTTGCCAGTAGACCAATGCAGGTTCTGAATAATCTTTTTGTCACCCATGACTGACAATGCAGTCAGGAAGAACATAAATGTTACCTTGTCTGGCCATTTGACTCATGAGGACAAATGTGATGCACACATCTTCTTCTTCTTCTTTAATTAGATTATTACCAAATTAGATGAAGAACAACAGAGAAACAGCAAAAGAAATGTCTCTAAATCCAAATATTGATTACCAAACAATTTATGATAAAGAGTTACATTCTTTTTTATGTGTCTAGAATGGATGGTTTGCCTCAGCCTAGAAAATTCAAGTCAAACATCTATAAACCTGCCGTGCTGCATAAAACAGGAAGCAACTCTCACTCCAATGGGAAAAAGTCATACTTAGGTACGTGAGGATTCTTGTCTGCCCATTTCTGGCATGCTACACCTCCCTGAGTTTTAGATTCTGTTCCTCGGTAGTCATATCCATTTCCTCTTCTGCATTCAAGTAGATAAACTGAAAAGAAACACATTTATTCATTTATGTATTTATTGTTATTGCTGCCACAATTTTACTCTCACTTGTCCAAAATGCTTGGGACCAGAGGTGTTTGGGATTTCTGGTTTATTTATTTATTTGATTTTGAAATACCTGTGTTTACATATACATACATAATGAGATATCTTACAGGTGAGACCCAAGCCGAAACACATAATTCATTTATGTTTCATATACCCCTTATATACATATTATATATAATATTTTAAATAATTTTGTGTATGAAATAAAGTTTATGTACATCGGACCATCAGAAAGCAAAGGTGTCCCTATCTCAGGCACTTATGAAAGACGTTTTGGTTTTTGGAATATTTTGCATTTTGGAATACTGAACAGGGGAGACTCAACCTGTGCTACATAAAAGCACCACCATCAAGAAAATGCATCAGCACTGTGTGCACCCCAACCCAATGCCTAGGAGCCTCCTCATTCACTTCAGTCAAGGATGGGGAACTTGTAGCACTCTGTACACTGATGACTACTACCTCTGGCATACCTCTCAGCTGCTCAGGCTGCTGGGGCGTGAAACTCAACAGCATCTAGAGACACTACAGATTCTACAGCCCTGACTACAATGGGAAGCCCATCTCTGTGTAGTGACAGCTGGTGGCTCACATATGGGGAGTGCAACACATTCTTTTTAAAGGGGATAAAGTTCAGCACTTTGGATAGCTTTTTTAAAATCTGGAATTAACTGAGCAGGATCACTGCATCCCGATAAGGAAGCCAACAGCTGTCACTGGCTCTGCCTGATATATATATATATATATATATATATATATATATATATATATAGAATCTGCCTCCTCCAATGAACCAGGAGGAAACATGTGCATGGGGAAAAGTTCCTATCTGTATCCTTTTTTTAAATGATGGTGACTACAGATTTACCTTAATATCTGTGTATTTGTATATTTTAGGTAGAAATCCAATACAATCAGGAGGTCAGTAACTGGGAGATTATCACATTCTATTTAAAGTGACTTTTATCCAGCAAGCTCCCATTTTTGAAAAGCTGCTGGATAAGTGTGGATGGGATCTGGGCTGCATCTGGGTTGCACTCGCCTGGCAGCAGCTGAGTGCAATAACACCTCTTTTAAAAATAAATGTGACTTTATCCCATTAGGGATAAATCACTTTAAATTAAACGCAATAATCTCCTAGGCCTGTTAACTCAAAAAAGAAAAGAAAAACTTGTGAGTGGTCTCGACAGGCTGTTTTGAAGATCAGGAGAGTGGTGTTCTGGGAGAGCATTTTGCCTCACTCACAGATTTTGCAGGGCATTCAGATGTCATTGTCTTCTATACATACCTTGTCATGATCAAGTAGTATGATCAAGCATCAGAAGATGTATGTTGTTTACATCAACCTCACTGTAACCAAATGTAGTCAAACAACTGACTAGTTGTGTTTTATTTTGTATGTACAAACTGGATCCTTCCCCAAGACTTTGAAGAATAGAATATAATGCAGCCTCCTTTGCTTATGCCATGGGTGTGAGTCATGTGGCCCTCCAAATGTTACTGGACTGAAGCTTCCCACACTACTGGCTATGATTGCTATTCCTGTTGAGAATAGCAATCTAACAACATCTGGAAACCTCTATGATTCCTACCGTGACTTAAATATAATGCAAGGACATCTTCTATGTATCAAAAAAACAAACTGTTCTCTTGAACTGTCCTCGCTGCTATAGAGAGTAAGAAATGCTTGAAGCAGAATCCAGGAAAGGCTGAGACCCTGTTCTAACTGCACATAGGCAAAGAAAGATTAGTTCACTACTGAGTCCTGTAGTGAGAGTTATTATAATATCTGCTAATTGGAATTAAATGTGTTCATAACTTATTCCTGAAGTTTAATATGTTTTTATTTTTTAAAATTATGTAACTTGTTTTAATGCTTTTTGTAAGCCTTCCTGAATATTTTGATAAATATTTTAATGAATAAAAATAAAAATAAATACATTGAGTGCAAACTGCTTTTGCACTTTGAATTCAGTTTGCAGCTGCTGAGGTAATGGGAAAGTGAGGTGAGGAAAGAGAAACTGGAACATTTTAAAATCAGCTGAAAGAGGGGGATGACAAGAGATTAATAGGGATTGTCCCAGCCAAATCATGACAGTTGGTTGATACGCAGTGTATAAAAATAAACCTTACTGAAAAGCTTGTTTTGCTGTTTTTCATTAAGTGCACCAATGGTGTCACTTAAAATATTCATTGGTAACACAATATATGGGGCATGAGATGCAAATATAATAACCAACGTCTCCTTTTACTAGGTGTGAAGGAGTGTTGGGAAACGGATTCTCAAGTCATATGAAAGAACTGCAGTATAAACGCTCGTAATTTCTGACTTGCAAACTTAGAAAAAATTGAAAGAACTAATAAACTTCTTTATAATTCTTATGCCCCATAACCCAGGAAGCACAACTACAGATCCACTAGGTATCTATAGTCAATGCTACATTAAAGGATACTAAATCTGGGTCCTAACATTGTTCAACATTTGAACCCTAATACCAGTGCAAAAGAACAAATGAAAAAGTCACTGCCAAGTGTCCTCCTACAGGAAACATCTGCTACTTTCTTAGCCATTCCTTTATCACCCACTCTAGGAAAACCCAGCTCAGTATTTGGTGGCAGCCTTAAAGTGGGAATGAAAAATGTCAAGGTCTCAGCTTACATGACCCATGCCTTAACTAAAGAACAGAACATGAGGATCCTTGCTCAGTGGATTTTGCACTGGTGTGCTAGTTCTATGGTTGCTTCAGTGTGTTTTGATTGTTTTACTATGGAGTTTATCGCATCGCGTTCCGAGAACATTTTTGGAACCCGATTGGAACGGAACACTTTCAACTTTACCGCACGTTTTTGTCCCCATCGGGTTCCCATCGGGTTCTGCATACCCCTCAAAGTGTTCCATATGTGTTCCTCGGAGGGAACGGATAAGAAAGTGATCCAAGCTTGTGGAAATGTTTTTAAAACGGTCCAAGAAATGTCAGAGCGGTAATGTAATCCGTTCTTACTTCTGTTCCCATGTTCTGCCTTGTTGTGATTGGCTGAAAGGACTTCCCTCCCTGCATTCTGTTTCCCAAGCTCTAGCCTGGCCCTGGCTGGGGCTCCTCGACTGCAGAGTCCTCCAAAGCCTGGCTGGAGCTTGAGAGAGGCTGTCTCCCCAGTTCCAGCCTGGCTCTGGATGGGGCTCCTCGATTGCAGAGTCCTCCAAAGCCTGGCTGGAGCTTGAGAGAGGTTGTCTCCCCAGCTCTAGCCTGGCCCTGGACAAGGTTTAAAAATGTAGGACCTTCTTTTTAAAATTTCCTGGCCAGGAAATTTTTTTTAAAAAGTGCTACATTTTAAAACATTGTCCTACATTTTCCCAGTTTTGAGGTCCCCAGGGATGGCAACCCTATGTTTATGTATATGTATAACATTTATATATGTGTGTGTGTGTGTCTAAAAGTATACATACAATATATATACAATATACATATTTTAAATATGTAATATATACAAAATAGAATATGAATAATATAATAAAATAATTACAACACATATATACATATATATATATATATATATATATATATATATTTGTATATATAGATTGCAGACTATATGTGTGTATACATGTGTGTGTGTGTGTGTGTGTGTGTCTATATGTATCTTGTATATAAAAAGATTAGGTTGTGTTTGCACAAATATCTCCTTGTAAAAGCCTTTTGTTCTGTGTATGTGGTACTCATGAACAAGAATACACTGTTACAAATACGCATGTGCAAATATTGAAACGTTCTCATTCTTATCACGCTTCCTATAAGGACAAATGCGGTAAATTGTGTTCCCGTTACGTTCTCGGAACGCTTTACATTTTCGAATGCGATAATATCCGTTCCCATAACGTTACATCTTGAAACGTTTTGGGAACAGAATAGAAACGTTTCAGGCACTGATGCGATAACCTTCCAAATTCTAATTCAAAAACGGCCAAGATCCATACAGTATTCTCAGAAACCATTACATTCTCTCAGCAATAGTCCATGGGCCTGGATGTACCAATACCATCAGATTCTAGAATAAAACTGGCTTCACCTAATACTCATAGGCCTAACTCTTTCTGAGGATGCATTTACACCATAGAAAGAATGCAGCTTGACACCACTTTATGTGCTGTAGCGTCATTTGATGTAATCCTTGGATTTGTAGTTTTACAAGGTCTTTAGCCTTCTCTGCTGGTGCCTCACCAGACTACAACTCCTAGGATTCTGAGGGATGGAGCCATGGCAGTTAAAGTTGTGTCAAACTGTATTATTTCTACAGTGTAGGTGCATCCTTAGTCACAACTAGCATTGACCCAATGAATTAATGGGATATACCTACAGACTGACTCATTGAATAAACATTGATGCAATTCATATACCGTACTCTACTTAGAATTAAGTGACAGGATTTAAAAAAAAATATTCTTTATTAATTTTTAAAAAGTGATAGGATTTTTTTTGATGATTTGGCAGGGACTGATGTACTCAGATACAGAACTTGGGAAAGTAATTTTATTTTTTTAATTGTAAACTTCAAGCATCATTCAGTCAGGGTAGCCACTGGCCATGGCGATATCATAGCTTGGGGATTGTGGGAGTTGTGTGGCCTTCTTTCCTACACTCTGCTTAGGTGAGACAAAGGTATTGTTTCAAAGCATATAAGGAACTTAGAAATACACATACAAGCACACAGATTTCTTTTTTTTTTTTTTACGAGAAAAACTCTTGTAAGCAAGGGCAAACTATGGTGGTTGAGGGACTAATTTAGCCTTCCAGGAGATCTTGGAGAGCCAGGTCCCTACTGCACCTACCCTCCACAAAAATAATTTTAACCTTCAGGGGATGTGGAGGGTATTTTTTCCATGATTCAGGGGGCCAAAGTCATTTTAGGTCTGGGAGAGATCTTGTTTAATGACAGGAAGAGAGGAATAGTAATTTCTGCTCAGTTTATGTTGTACAAACTTACCTTTCCTGGGCCTAAAATGGTTTGGGGCGTGTGTTGGAAATATGACAAAATGCCCTCCATGATGCCTAGAAGGCATTTGAGGACCCATGGGCTGCATTTGTCCTCCCTTGATTTAAAGTACTATATTAATAGCTATCACAAGAGCAGGACAAATCCTATCAGTGCCATAGCTCCCAAGCTATTTTCCCAGTAAAAATTACCAATATGATTTGGCCCACAAAACAAATAATATCAGGTACATAAAATGTCTGCTTTGGAAATGGACATCCTATATTTATGGCAGGTCAAGACTGAAATTACTAACAGTAGGGTCTTAACAGTCATAATTGCTTTTTCCCATTAGGCCACTTCTCCTTTGATTAAAAAGCCCCCCAATAACTCAATTTCAAATTGTCTCAGTTGGCAACCTCACCCTATAAGATTTTATAAAATATATTATCCTACATAAGGCGCGGCAAATCTATAATAATATCCACATCTACATACTTACTTCTTTTTTCAAAGAGAGTTACATCTGCCCTTCTGAACACAACTGTTGTTTTGGTATTATCAGCCAAAGTAATGCACTGTTGATCCTTGACAGCAAATAAGAAAGACCTGTTGAAATGGTGAGAGGTGAGCAAGGTATTAATCTTATCTAAATATTTATTTATTTTATATGCCACCTATTGGCGGGCACAGCGTACACCAGAAAGCTTGTGATATTACAGTATACATTAAATACATTAAAAAATAAAAGAATCCAAACAGAATCCAAGACGGTATCATAAAACTAACACAAACCAGTTAAAATGTAAACAATAAATTACGGGTGTAATTCAATGAGGCACAAGATGATCTTCCCTTGCAGATCATGCTCCCTTCCCGAAATCTACTTCAGAGAGTTTCCAAACAGGTTTTGATGGTGTGAGAAGTCTGCTCAAAGATCACTTCTCCCCATTCCACTCAAAAAGGCCATAGGTGGACAAGACTAATTGATACAATCCTAATACAACAGCTTGAACCCCAATCCATAAGAAATAGCATGGAAAACATTTTCAAGACAAGGGAATTAATTTATCAGTTTAGGAGTGCATCCACACTGCAGAAATAATCCAGGCTGACACAGCTTCAGCTGCCATGACACAATGCTATGGGCATTATAGTTTTGTGAGACATTTAGCCCTCTCTACCAGAAAGCTCTGCTCCCACAACAAACTACAGTTTCCAGGATTCCATATCATTGAGCCAAGGCAGTTAAAGTGATGTCATCCTAGATTATTTCTGCAGTATGGATGCAGCCTAAGAGTGTGTCTGCAGTTTTATACTACTTTAACTCTCATTGCTCCATCCTATGCTGAAGAGCTGTACTGCACTTCCTTGAACTAAAACTTGCTACAACAGGATGCTAACTACCTTCTCAAAATAGAAATTCCCGAGTTATATAGAATGACGATATGATAGCTAAAGCAGTATCATACTGCTATAACTGTGTAGTGTAGACACACTCTTAGATTTTGTTGAATGCACTTACTGATATATTTTTGTAATGAATTACAAAAACACAGATGTTGCTATTATGTTAGAGTTAGCAAGTAACAGATCTGAACCAAACAGAAAATCACACTGAGCCATGTTAGTACAGAACCAGTTACCCAACATCTCTTTTTAACTCATTATTCAAGAAGAAAATCCCATTGTGTTCAGTGAGGTTTGACTCTAGGTAAGTATGCATAAGATTTCAGCCATGTCTCAGGGACGTCTGAGATTGCCAATGAATATTAGGATACTCCTGCATCCTTCATAGTATGCAGTAGAACAAGTTACCTGCAAGAAAATGCTGTTTCAGCTTCACATTTCTCTGCACATTCTTCTTTATTAAGAGTTCTATAGAATTTTTTATATTGTCCAAGTATCCAAGCACCATCTGTTTTTACATAGCTATCCAGGATTTCTCCATGAACTGAAAGAAATAAGTGCAGACAATTTTAAAAATGAAA
The DNA here is from genome assembly GCF_019175285.1 of Sceloporus undulatus. Taxonomy (NCBI): domain Eukaryota; kingdom Metazoa; phylum Chordata; class Lepidosauria; order Squamata; family Phrynosomatidae; genus Sceloporus; species Sceloporus undulatus. Next base: position 79,324,907 of record NC_056522.1, on the reverse strand, counting down.
ATACTGCAGGTAATAAAAGCATACTTTTCGATAACCCTGGCTGATAACATTCCATATTCAGCATTGCCCTTATTCATTCAGTTCTGCTCATGATCTGCATCCTGATTTGACTAGTTTCCAGAACAAGTGTACAATTCAGGTGTGAACTCATCTACATATTCTTACCACCTTCTGAACTTCTGTATATACAGCATGAATCATTGTAATGGACAGACATCCCTACGATGTCTTGTGTTTCTCATGACACAAGGTCACAAACCCACCATGCATCTTCTCACTAATTCATTGGCTGACATTTATAGCAGGCAGAGAAACATGCCACCTCATGACTTTATGTCCTCTGTACTACTATAAGACAGAGTGAGACAGCCTGCCTTAGGCATCAGCTTTGCAATATAATTAAAGAAGCAGGAAATTCTGTATTACATTGGCCCGATACATACGGGCCTTTGTGACGCCTCATCATGTGCTAGGTTTGCCTGGTGGTGGAGCGCCCACACGCCCCACAACCCTCGCAGGTGACAAGATATATATACGGTGCCCTGTATATATGGGTGCCACTATTGTTATGTAAGCACCGCTGGCGCTTATGTACCGAGTGTGCCAGTGGGAGGTCTGTTTTGGGAGGTCTGTACTGCACCTTAGTTTATTGTTACATTGTACCATCACTAGAGTACCATTTGATTTTCCTAGCTTACATTTCATAGAAGCTAAAAAGCCAGTGGGAAAACAATAGAGGGCTGACACTTCAAACATCGCTATACTATTTTGGCCATATCAAGTAGTTCAAGCCTTAGTTATTAAAGGCAAATGCTATTAAGTCATTTCCCTTTGGGGTTTCCATTCTCCACATGATTAGAACTTTAGAGAAACAAAGTTGCCTAATCTAAGGTAAACATTCAATTTTAAAAAATAGATAAAAAGTAGCTTGGTTATTAAAGCTACTACTGTGGAAATTAGAATGATGCTAGTATCAAGTATTCACATCTCAACGGCTATAAAACCTATATGACCAGATTGCTAAAAGGAAAGTATACTCCTTCTGGCCTGTTCTCAGCCTTGAACTGCCAGGCTAAAGTGAAGCCATGCTGTTGTTATTGTTGTTGTGTGCCTTCAAGTCTTTTCAATTTATTTCAACCAGGTGACTCTATCATGGGGTTATCTTGGGCTGAGAAAGTGTGACTTATCTAAGGTTGCCCAGTTCCATGGTTGAGTGAAGACTGAACCCTGATCTCCAGAACTATACTAAATACAAATCCCTGGAAATCCACTGGGTGACCTTCTACAAGTCACACTCTCTCAGCCTTGGATGAAGGCAGTGGCAAACCTCCTGTGAACAAATCTTGCCAAGCAAACCCTGTGAGAGTGTCACCTGAGGATCACCTTTAGTCAGAAACTACTTGAAGTTACACAATACCTTCTTACATTTCAAGATCACATTCTACACAAAGCCTTTGGTGCATATTTCAATAAAATTGGCATATAGTCCAAGAAAAACACCTAAAATTCAACAGTTTGTGTAACAAACTTAAACTATGAGCACAGAGAACAACTGATACATCACATCACCTTAATTCCAGAAGAACAAATGTTTGCAGAAGACTCAAGCAGGGTCAGCTCTACCATTAGGCAGTGTGAGAACCTAAATCCATGTGACATTAATGGTGCAAGCAGCAACCATGTCATGCTACCTTTTAAAAAAAGAATTCTGGTTATGAGTGATGGTGATTTACAATTGTTGGTGCAACTGCAGTCTGTAAAATGGAAAGCTAAGCTTTCCCTCCCTAGTTGTCCTCTTTGAGGGACTTTTCCCTGCATAATAGTGATGCTTAGCACTAATTGGGGAGACGTTCATTGGAATGTGTTTTGTAGTGGTATTTATTAGATATACTCACTGCTGACGATGAGTATTTCCACAAGAATTGTGGTGGGGGTGGGGAGGCTTCAAACTTCACATGTTATGGTTCAACTAACAATCACACACAGAGGAACATCATGGTCCAATGGTGGTTGGTTGCCACCATATTACTGGGATGGCAAATCCATACTGGGTTCCAAAATGAGGATTTAAACTTAGAATAAACCCTGAAGTCGATCCACTAACTCACTGACATTGGGCTACATGAATTCAGCCTGGCATTTAATTTAAAAAACCCACCATACACGTGCTAATCATATTGTTTACATTATATGTGGTCAGATCTTTTGGTGGTTGCCTCAGAGAACTGATTTTCAGTGTCTTGAATTATCATCAGATTGTTACTTTTATTTATCACTTTTGTATTTTTGCTGCAGTGGAAGAGATGAAACTCTTGTGGAGTATGGAATAGGGATTTTCCATTCCTCTTACACCAGAGATATTCTTTTTAGGAATGATAGATAACAAAATAAAGAAAAAATATGGTAGGCTTGTATTTTTTATGTTGACAACAGCAAGAATAACATATGCAAAATTAGGGGGGGGGGGGGGGGGGGATGGAGTGGGAAGAGATACCAACAATTGAAGAATGGTTAACTAAATTGTATGAAATGGCAATACTGGATAAAATGACTTGCTGGATGAAAGGGAAAACAGAAGAAAGAACTGAGAAAGTTTGGTACATATTACTCAAATATTTGGGAAAGTGAGATGATGGAAATGGACATTTTGTCAAATAGAGCAGGTTATAATCTGATTGTTGGTGATGATAAAACATGGGAGAAAACTTTTTATTATCTAAATGCTACACAACAGGAAGGAAAACAGTACAATGCAAAAAGTTATTAATAACGGTAGAGACTACAGAAAGTATAACAGTAATTTGCACTCTGATAATATAATGAAATTTAAAGAAGTAAAAGAAGAATGCAGTGTGCCCACCCTGTACATGGGCCTGCCATCCGTGGACTCAAGCTCATTCAGATGGCAAGCTCTGGGCATTAAAATGGTGCATGTGACTGCAGCGAGTGCAGCACCTCACATGGGAGCGTGCAGCCATAGCAAACAATGGGACTTGAAGTTATGCATTTTTTCCATATGCAGAGGAGTCCAGAACGGATCCCCCATGTATACAAAGGGTCCACTGTACAAAAATAACAGAAATTGAACTTTCGACATTCTTTTGAATTGTAAATAATAATAATAATAATAATAATAATAATGATGATGTTTTTTTATATTTCCCTACGGATCGAGGCTGCCTTACAATAATAAAAATGGAACACCAATTTCCATACATAAAATACATCTTAAAATCAAGACAGCACATTAAAATCCGTATATCAACATATCATTCACTTACTCAGAGTGGGATGTCCCTTCAGTTTTATAAAAGATCAGGGGGATAAGCCCACCGGAAAAGGTCCGTTTTAATCATTTTCTTAAAAGCTTCTAGAGTAGTAATCAGTCAGATCTCTACCAGTAAAGCATTCCACAGTTTAGGGGCCATTAGTTGACAATAATCTGGTATTTGGATAATCCAAAAGATTCTTCCTGGATGTTCTGAGAGTGCGGGACGGATTATGTAGGGAGAGGTGTTCCCTCAAGTAACTCGGGCCCAAGCCATATAGGGCTTTAAAGGTTATGACCAACACTTTGTACTGTGCCCAGAAGCTAATTGGCAACCAGTGAAGGGATTTTAATACAGATGTTATATGGTCAGATCTAGGTGTTCTGGTAACCAATCTAGCAGCCGCATTTTGAACCATTTGAAGCTTCCGAATTTGGTACAAAGGTAGCCCCATGTAAAGCGCGTTGCAGAAATCAAGACGAGAGATTACCAGTGCCAGTATCACTGCTTCAAGGTCCTTTCAGTCCAGGTAGGGACGCAGTTGGCGTATCAGCCAAAGCTGATGCCAGGCACTTTTGGTAATCACATCTACCTGGGATGATAACTGTAGAGATGGACCCAAGAGTACCCCCAAACTGTGTACTTCGTCCTTTAGGGGAAGTGTAATCCCGTCCAGGACAGGTTGACAAATCTCCATCCCTGGACTTGAGGAACCTATTGCTAGTACCTCCGTTTTCTCTGGATTCAACTTCAGTTTGTTTTCCCTCATCCAGCCCACAATAAAGTAAAGACACACAAAAAAGAAGACAAGAATAAGCATAACACAATAATGAAAAATAGGGTGGACAGAAATAAAAGAATAATAAGATAGAGCAGAGGATTAAGTTAGCATAAAATATCTCAAGGTGGAAGCTCAAGAAAGTAAATATTTGGAAAAGTGTTGGGGAAATACTATTATCATGAACTTTAAAGAATAGAAAACAGAGAACCAAGACTGTTAGTGGAAACTTGCAAACTGTATAGATAAATAGAAAAATACAATTATAGAAATAAACAAAACTTGTATAACAATTACAAATACGAAGGAGAAAAAATCAATTAGAAAGATTTACTGCATCTAAGATTGAAGGTAAAATCTAACTATGAAGAAAAGAATTGAACAATTATTATTTGCAAACAGATTAGACAATTAGACTACTTTCAAAGCATGAAATACTAGGAAGTAAGTCAATTTTCTATTTTTTATCTTGTCTTTTTAAGTATTTGATATTGTTTGATGTATTTTGTCATATACATTTGCTATGTATGTTTAAACACTATGTTCTGTTTGGATATCAATAAAAATACTACAGCTGTCCCTCTCTTTTTGCAGACTTGGAATCTGTGGTCATGGGAGGGACAGCCATTAATAAAATGGCGGCGCACTCCCATGCGCAGCCCCGCATGTACACCATGGGCATATGCTCCACTTTTTTCTATGGGACTCGAATATGTCTGAGTCACCATTTTCATGAGGGGGTCCAGAATTGATCCTTCGTGGATTGGGAGGGGCTACTGTACTCCCCCCTCCCCTCAAAAAAAAAAAAAAGGAATAGGGATTTTCTGCTTTTGGTGCCAAGATAATTTGGGGTGTGAAGGCACCACTTGCAGCTCAACGTCAGGCAGAAATACATCTTTTGCTGATATTGTCAGAAGGGGTCTCAATCAATTTGGGGTCTCAATTTGTGAGAATAAGCTCATCTATAGTAATGTGCATGTAAGTGTGATGTAGTGGTTTGAGTATTGGACTATGACACTGGGGACCAGGGTTTGATTCCCCGCTCAGCCATGAGAACCCACTGGATGAACTTGGGCAAGTCATACTCTCAGCCCCAGAACACCCTGTGATAGGTTCACCTTAGGGATGCCTAAGTCAGAAACAACATGAAGGCATACAAGAACAATGGGATTGTGCATGTAAGAACCACCACTTCTAATTTTATTCACTGAGATTGTAATCCTTTTGATTTAAACTTGAAATATAATTATACATCATAAGTGAATAAGGCTGCACCCCTATACACACTTTCTTGGAAGCAAGCCCTACTGATTTCACTGAGACTTACATCTGAACAGACATGTACAGAATTATATTGTAAACTTATTTCAAAGAGATAGCATGTTTTATTCATCTCTTCAATATATCTGGGGAAACAATCTTTTTGTGTTTAGGCTGCTGAAGATTAAAATCATAATCTACTGAAACTGATTTGCTACTCTGTTTAATTCAGTAGTGAGGATGGTTTCTGTGAGAGATTGCAAACTAGTAAAAATAGAAACATTAGGCCTAAACAGACAGGCCAAAATAAAGCTGCTTCAGGCCACTTTGGAGGTATGCTGTTTAAATGATGCATACGTCCTAAGAGGCTGGAAGACGCGCCAAAGCCATGCTCCTGTCCTAGGGTCTTGAGCACAGCTTTGGCGCAGCTTCTGGCCTCTTAAGATGCATGTATCATTTAAACAGCATATCTCCAAAGTAAACCGAAGCAGCTTTATTTTGGCCTGTCTGTTTGGGCCCATTGTTTTCTATGTGATAGCATGTTTTGATTGTGGTCTTGAACTTTGAAACAAAAGGGGACTAGCTACAGTACAATGAATGACAGAAGACACACATTGCTTGTGTTAGATCAGGATTGACAGCACCCTTATGTTCAAAGATCTCAAATAAATATTAATAATAATAACACTGGAAGGTACCTCAAGGATCATCTAGCAAAAGCCGCCACCAGTTCAGGATTCAACTGCTGATATATCTCTGACAGGTAGCCATCCAACCAATACTTAAAAACCTCCAGCAAAGGAGAGTCCTTTTCTCTGAGAACTGTTGACAGTCTGCCATTAAATAAATATTGGTCTCACCTCTATAGGGAATTCTTTCTATATATGCAATATTTGTCAAGATCAAACAGTTGCTGGGCACATGGTAGTAATTTGGGGGCATCAAACCATGTTCAAAGTAGAGTGAAATCTTTCCATTGCCTGCAAGGCCACTCCAGACAAATTTTCCAGAAGTCAGTTCTCTGTGTGGATTTGTATGTTTGGGACATCAAAAACACATATTCCCCCCCCCCCCGCCCATAATTAAATAATGACTACAAATTTTAAAACTGAGCCACTAATTTACAAATAAAATAACTCCCAAGGGCAGCATATGTATGGAAATATAGTGGGCCCTCAGTATCCGCTGGGATTGGATTCCAGGACCCCATCATGGATGCCAAAATCTGTGGATGCTCAAGTCCCACTAAATACAATGGCATAGTAAAATGATGTCCCTTATTTAAAATGGCAAAATTAAGGTTTGCTTTTTGGAATTTATAATTCCGTGAAGATTTTCAAGCCATGGGCGGTTGAAGAATCCATGGCCAACTGTTTGGCTATGAAGACATGCCATAGCTGACGATGGGTGACGGCCTGCCAGACTCTGTTTCCCTTCCTTTCCCATCCTATACAGCTCTCCCCACCTGTTCTCACCATAGCTGCTATTTCTGTCCCCCCCCCCCTCATCTTTGATCCCTTGTTTCTGTCACTGCTTACCCAACCTGCACAGATACAGTAGCTTTCCTGCCTTTGGCTTTTTCTTTTTGCCAATTCTACTCCTTGGTGTTCTCTTTGATACTCTTATCTCTTCACACATGACATTATCATTTAGTTTCATTTTTATGCTTTCCTTTCAGGGTTGCTATGGATGACAGTCTCCCCAGATCCCAAAAACTGGCCAGGGCCACCCAAAGCCATGTTGCTGCTTGCGATGGAGAACAACACAACACCTTGCCCATATACAATGGCAGGTGACTGTACTTCAGTACTATGATGGAACAACATCCTTCACTAAACATGAAGGTGGTAGGTTAGCTTAGGAGGAGCAGCATAGGCTGCTTAACACAAAGCTCTGTCTTCCAATGTCTTGCTGCTGCCTTCTCCCAGCAGCTCCTGCTTCAAGCCATCTGAAGTGTCCATCTCACTCTACCTAACTGTAGAGCCAGCGGAACTATGTCTCTCAAAATTTAGGACCAGCATCCTGAAAGGACTGCCTGCCTCCGTAGTTGACCACATGTTAAGATGTTATTTTGAGAGCCTTCTTCTGACTGGGACAACTTTGTTTCCCTTTTGTGTCAGATGAAAAGTTTTTTTAAAATAAAATTATTTACCTCTTTTAATTATTTTAGTTTTCTGAAATGGCTGCCATTCTTTTTGTGTTATTTTAAAAGATTATTATATCTTTTAGAAATTATATTTCACTATATCTCAAGTGGTTAAGATGCTGACTCTGTTGATTACAAGACTGGCAGGTTGGCAGTTCAAGGCCTGGGTGCCGCCTGATGGGGTGAGCTCCCGTCAATAGTCCCAGTTTCTGCCAACCTAGCAGTTCAAAAGCATTCAATTGCAAGTAGATAGATAGGTACCATTCCGGTGGGAAGGTAAACAGTGTTCTGTGTAATCATGCTGGCCATATGATCACAGAATAGTCTCTGACAATGATGGCTCTTCGGCTTAGTAACGGAGATTATCACCCATCCCCCATGGTCAGACACAACTTGACTACCCTGTCAACAGGGAATACCTTTACCTTTATATCCATAATACTTTACAGTTAAAATCTCTTTGAAAGGCAGAGCATATGTTTCATAAGAAATAAAATAACTCTCCCTTTCTATGCTATGAAGTAGTTTAGTTTTTTAGTTTGGTTGTTAGCCTGAAGAGGAAGAAGATATTTGAGAGTAAAACTTGAATTTTTATTTTTAAAGGGAGCCTTTGCATAGGATGCTGTACAGCTTTTAACTCTTCTAACTCTTATCTTTTAACTGTGTCTGCAAGCAAATTAATAATTGATATTATTAAGTAATATAAATTCTTGACAGCCAGTGTGGTGTAATGGTTTGCGTGTCGGACTACAACTCTGTAGATCAGGATTCAAGCTCCCACTCAATCATGGAAACTCACTAGGTAACCTTGGGCAAGTCACATTTTCTTTGTTCATCTAGCCAAGAAAACCCCATGATAGGTTCACTTTAGGGTTGCCATAGGTCAGAAATGACTTGAAGACACGCAACAACATCATTAATTCAAGAACAGAATAAAATCATAATTGGCAGAGAAATGCACATAACCTGGGCTGGAGTATAATACATGTGCATAAACAACATGTAGTAAATGAGATTTCATCTAACAATGATTATACAATCCCAACAACTGAACTAGCCTGGAACATCTGCAAAAATTATATTGTCACCACCACCACCACTATCATCATCTTCATCATTCTCTTGCTCCTTGGTATATAGAAGTATACCTTGTACATATTGCATCCTATGGGATGGAAGTTAAAAAAGTTAATTTTTGAACTTCCATGATCAGTTGCCATGCTAATTAAGGGATTGTGGGAACTGTAGTCCAAATATAACTTTCCCAAGCTCTGCCATGGGATCCCCTTATCAGTTCTTAGTGATAAAGAGCCTCAGAATCAGAGGCTGACTTTAGATAATGATGTTGTAACTGGAAACTTGCTTTATTTTGGATTGCCTCATCATAAATGAAGCAAGTTTCCAGTTACAATGTCATTATCTAAAGTCAAGTTCTGATCCTTATGCCCACTATCACCATAGAGTCCCATAGAAGAGTTTGGGGTTTTAAGGTAAAAGACATTCAGAAGTTGTTCACCCGTGTTGTCTTCTCTGCAACTCTAGCAAGAGTTAGCTAAAGTTGCCTCTACAAGATCATTCACCAATGTCACTCTCATTATTGCTGCTGCCAGAAACTTCCTTTCTGTAGCTTCTTTTCCCAATAAAACTGGAGGAAGAAACATCAATAATTTAAGGTATATAGATGACATCATATAACCAGCAGATTTGAAACAACTCCTGAAGAATGTTAAGGAAGAAAGTGTATAAGTATGGTTTTAATGTAGATCACGGAGGCACCAAAATATGAAATATTTTCTATACTTGGGCTCAGTCATCCACAAAATAGGGACTGTAGTCAAAAATTAGAAGACAGGGACTAAGAAGGGCAACTATATAAAGAACTAGATGAGGTTTAAATATATATATCATTGAGTACTAAGTTAGGATCATCCATGCCATAGTATTTCTGAATTCTGTGTATGGGTGTGAAAGCTGGACAGTGAAGAAAGCTGACAAGAAAGAAAATCTCATAGAATCATAGAATCGTAGAATCATAGAGTTGGAAGAGACTGCAAGCACCATCCAGTCCAACCCTCTGCCATGCAGGAACTCTCAATCAAAGCATCCCCGACAGAATCCGCTGATTTGAAACATGGTGCTGGAGATGAGTTTTATAGACACCATGGACCATAAAAAATACAAATGAATGGGTCCAAATCAAATCCAGTCTGAACTCTTACTAGAAGCTAAAATGATTAAACTGAAGCTGTTGTATCTTGGACATATCCCAAGATGATGTAAGATAATGGCTGGAAAAGTGTAAGGCCACATTACTAATAGATGCTATAGGACCAAAATATCTGAAAGGTACCAGGTTCTGTCTGATCTTGGAAGCTAAGCAGGGTCAGCCCTGGTTAGTACTTGGATGGTAAACTGCCAAAACCACCTCTGAGTATTGCTTGCCTAAGAAAATCCAAAGAATTTCATGGGGTTGCCATAAGTCAACAGGTGACTTAAAGATACATACAACACTAAGTCTGAGAAAGCTGAGCAAGGTTGTTGATAACAGTGTCCCTTGGAGGTTTCTCAATCATAGGATTGACATAAATCAAACATGACTTGGCAACACACAACAACAACAAATTGGAAACTACTTAAGGTAGAGGATAGAGCCCAAACAATGAGATCTGAGATTTCCAGTTGGAACTTGTAGAAAAGAATATGCAACAGCACTGTTGGTGAACTGAGAATTAAGATGTGTGGGAAAGACCACCTGTCTCCCAGTAGAGTATGGCAAGAACAACACTCTTGTAGTTATTATACTGGTTATGCTAAGTCACTGTAGTGACAGTCTCAAGCTTCTTTATGAAAAAGTCTTGTTTGTCCTCTGATGGAAGCCACTGAACACTTCTGAAACTCTATAACAACAATAACATGATGCACATCTAGCATGCCACCCTCCCTAGCTGACTAAAATAGGAATGTAGCTCTAGCTGGTGAATGATCTGACAGAACTTGAAATAGTGCTATAGCCAAATCTAAGCATAAATTGCCCCATCATCTGTAAGTGAGCTGTCCTGTGCAGTTGGAAGGAAAATAATAGGTTATGGGGGTTATTATAATAAATTTTAAAATACAGGAACCAAATATTTTTTCTATTTTTTGTACAGCAGGGCACAGCAAATGTTTAATGGGGAGACATACCCTTAAGGAAGTCACTGAACTTTACTATAAATCTTATTGTTTAATCCCAACTAGAGTAGACCCAATGAATCAATTGTTGAATGGTAAGTCAACATATAGACTAATTTCATTGATTCAAAGGCCTGCTCTAAGCAAGAGTAACAATGGGATTTAGATTTGTATGTAAGCACAGAACTTCTAAGTTAACTCCTTTAATACAATAGGTCTTGAGACTGCATAGCATTTGGAAAATCACGTTATTTTACTATATGGAGAGAAAGAGAGAGAGAGAGAGGGGGGGGAAGAGGAGGAGGAGGAGGCGGAGGAGGCGGAAGAAGAAGAAGAAGAAGAAGAAGAAGATCTAGTTATCAATTATTTGACATATGGGTTAAGGACATTACAAGCTTTTACTTGGGCTCATCAGATTTCAGGTTTAGATGACAGGTCCAGCATAACTAGAAGATTACATGCCATTTCTAAAAACCTAGTCCACTGCCTTAATTTCTTTTCTTTTTTAAAAGTATAAAGACAGCCTTACCTGTGCAGAGAAATAAAAGTAGTAGAAAGATATCTTTGCAAGACCCCATTTTGGGACAGGCAACCCGTAAGCTGAAAGCTCTGTGTCTCAGTGGACAAAGTTTTATTGACTCAGCTTAGAGTTAGACAAGCATCGAGCAAATGAGATAGTCAGTTGAGTTAAACATTCTCTCAGTGCTCTGGGCCTCTCTTGTCTGGTCTAAATGTTCAAACATTACCTTGAATTCAACTTACAAAATAACGTTTAAATGTTTGATGAGATGTTGGGGAAAGGTGGAACACATTTTCCGATATATGTAAGAGTTTTGCTCAGAAATTATTGACTTTCCTTTAGTTCTGGGATGGGCAACGTGCATGTCCCAGATCTTTTTTTTTAAAGGCAGTGGCAAAGATCTTTTGACCCACAAAGAGCTAGTGACCCCTAGCTGGGGAATGTCCAATTTAAGACCCCTATGTCAGGAAGATGCCCATTCTTATTTTGGTGAGTTGAAGGCTGGAATAACACTATGGCCTGCCACTAGACTAAAAACAATAACAACAACAGCAATAGCAACAACAGCAACTTCAGTGCCTTTTATAAATTCAGTGCTAAAAGCATTGTTCAATCAGAGTTTGTTCATGCAATTAAAAACAACCATGTAGCAGTCATGGGAAAAGCTTAGGCTGGGTTGACTTATAGCCATTTCAGAGTGAGTTTAGTTAGTTCTGTGCATTTGAAAATTACACGCTGACTTCATCTTTTGGTACAAAACCCCCAAACAATCACTCTAGCATAGCCTACCAGTGGTATATCAAATGCCAAAGTCAGCATATGGTAGCACATGACCGCACACCACCAGAAACTTACTCTAGTGGCTAAACACTATCAGTGTTTGTAACAGAAAAGTCTTTTGCACTGTTGCCACAATGCATTTCTTGTTCAATCACAGACATATCTAAGCATACTACTGATAACATAAATGAGCTAATTTCAAAAAATCAATGGGAGTTCCACTCTCTCTGTAACTGATTTTTCAGTCATTTCAGTGGGTTTATTATATGTAATATTGAGGAAAGGTTTAGTCCCATTTTCAATCGGATAATAATTTTCATTCGGCATTAAGTACAATAGAGGTACACAGAACAGGTACTGAAGGTCTATTAGGGTCCAAAGATCAAGGTTTCCAAATCCTTAGAAGTTAGGTACATGCCTAAGGAAAGCTTATCTGGGTATTACAGACAGCCACACTGCTAAAGTCAATGGTATTTCAGGTATTCTTAATTGCACACTTGGTCATGAAAAGAAAAAAAATATTCACAAGACAGCTTGTCTTGTGAATGTTTTTTTTCTTTCCTACAATATATGTAAGTCTTCTCGATAATATCATACTAGGTCTCTTCAGCTCCCATTATGGCAGCTCTCATAATGCTGGATGCAGAGCTTGAAAAAGTTGCTTTCTTGGCACTATAGCTCCATTGGCTATGGTCCAAAAAGTAACTTCTCCAAGTTCTGGCTAGATGTGATCCAGCTGAATGTTATCCTTTTTCTTTTCTGGCCTCCTTGTTTGCATATTATTATTAATAATAATAACAATAATAACATTTATTTATATCCTGCTCTCTGTGCAACACAACCAGGGCAACTTGATGTGCCATTATGCTCAATTTTGTCTGGAGTTTGGAGTTGTTCAGATACTGATAGTTTTCCATAGTGAAGATGGCTTCGGCTGGTAAGCAGGAAGGGAATTCTTCCCCCTGCCCAGTATGTATCTTGTCTAAATCTCTTCTCTCTTTTGGAACAAAGTTGATCTAGTTGTGTTTGCTTTCTTTTGTTTGATATCCTCAGGGGCTTGCCTAAAGGAGGATGTTTATCTGAGATACAGCAAAGTTTGGGTACTTTGGTTAGCACAATGGTTAAAATATAATCAGCTAAAGAGTACCTTTTGAAGAGTAGTTTGCTTACTGTAAGATGAAACCACAAGTTTACAACTAAAAGGGAATCATCATTTGGCTAATGCTTTTATGTACCTTATTTCATTAATCTCTGACATCCCTAAATGATGCTGTCTACCCCAAAATGACAATCTCAAAATCAAGTACAAAGCTCACATATTTCAACAGTGATGTCACTAGTTACAGAAGTTTAGCAAGAGGAGATGCACAAAACCTAGAACATTTATCAAACTTGCAAAAACCCATTGAGTGTATATGCAAATATGAGCTTTAAACTGCTGGGATCAAATCTGGGGTAAAGTCAAAGGCTTTCCTGGCCAGCATCCATAGTTTTTTGTGGTTTTTACAGGCTATGTGGCCATGTTCCAGAAAAGTTTCTTCCTGACATTTTGCCAGTATCTGTGGCTGGCATCTTATGTTGTTACAGTATTGTTCACAAACATAAGGATCGAGTCATTGTAGTAAGATATTATTCAAAATCAAATTAGAGGAGATCAGTTGGATAGGCCTGCCAGAAAAGAAGCGGTGTGCTGTTGGCGATACTAGGGTTAGGGAGCACGCACCAACCGCACACTCCCTAACCCTAGTCCATGGCAGCGCCGGCATCATGGTGGCCTCCTGTCCACACACAGCATTTTGCAGCTCCTTCCTAGAGTGGCTCATTCCCGCGGCAACTACATGGCTGCGGGAATGATCTTGAGAGGAAAGGGCTGCCCCTTTCTCCTCCTGGGTGTCTGGCTTCCAGGGGCACGAAGCCTCAAGGACACCCCTTTCCGGGACATGGAGAAATGGCATTTTGCTGCTTCTCCATGGCCCAGAAAACACCAGATTGGGCCACAGGGCTGTCGGTAAGGTTGCCCTGGCCCCAATCCAGCGTGAAAAGGGGTGGTCTGTACCAGGCCAAAATGCACAAAATACATAATGCATGCTTTTGCAGCGCCAGGTGAAGATACGCTATAAGAGTCGCTGCAGTGCAAGCAACAGACAGAAGATTATTGCATTTCCTAGAAGCAATCACTTTCATATGAATCCAGATTAGAACACTGAAGGATAGAAACAGCAAGCTTGTGGAGTTGGTAGCAAAGACTTCAAAGAGGAGTGGTTTGGCTGGCACCAGAGCACAAGACAAAACTGAGCAGGATATGTATGAACAGAGGCAAAACAGAACTCTCTCGTGCCAAGAAAATGTTCTCTTTCACAGAGGGAGTTCAGTGGAGTAGCTGTGTCATCACCACTCAAGTGTTCAACAAGTCAGAGGACAGCAGTTATTCACTTGTCTAGAAGTAGCTGTAGTATCAATACAACCCTAATTTAAAATTACGGTTAGCGTTAGACCAAATGGTATGTCATGGAATGAAGGTTGTTGGCGCTCTTCTATTTGTTAAGAATCACACAATACCCTTTGACAATTATGTAATAAAATATGGCTGAGGACAGGGCTGGGCAAGTTGCAGTTCTACTGATGTTACTAAATCCAACTCCATCATCCCTCCCCACTGGCCAAGGCTCACCTATGTTGCACTTCACCTTAAGGAGGATCACAAGGTGCCCCAGGGAGATTGACTTTATGGAGAATCACAAGTTGCCCTTCAGGTATATAACTGCATTTCTTATCTGCTGCCAAGTTGATTTCAACTTATGGCAACTCTGAATGAGAGGCCTTCAAGAGCCCTGGTTATCATACTGCAAACTCAGGGCTGGAGCTTCCTTGATTGAATCAATTCACCTATAGAGCAGTCATCTTCTTTTTCTACTGCTTTCCACTTAACCAAGCATTATACAGTCAGACCTTCTTATACACGGATTTTTTATGCACTGATTCATGCATCCATGGTTTGAAAATGTTCAAAAAAAAAAGTATAAATTTCAAGTATCAAACCTTGATTTTTCCATTTTATATAAGGGACACCATTTTGCTATACCATTGTATTTAATGGGACTTGAGCATACACGGATTTTGTTATCCACAGGGGGATCTTGGAACCAAACCCCAACATACAACAAGGGTCCACTGTATTTGGGTTATTTGATGAGTCCCTACTCATGATATGACCAGAATACAACAGCATCAGTTCAGTCGCCTTGGGTTCTAGTTCAGGCATGATTTGGTCTAAGATCCATTCTGCAAATAATATGGTGTCATATGTATATCTTAAATTGATGAAATTCTTAATTTTCCTGTCTGCTTGTTCTAATTCTGCTTTCTATACAATATGTTGTGAATATAAATTAAAGAGAGAGAATGCTAAAATGCAGTCTTATCTGATCCTCTTGCTAGTGGAAAACCTTTCTGTTTCTTCATGTTGTGGCTTGACAGTGGTCTTTTGTCCAGAGCAGAGGTTACTCATCAAGACAGTGAGATGTTGTGGTGCACCCATTTCTTTTAGAGTGAAATATATTTCCTCATGAACACCACAAAGGCTTTGCTATAATCTATAACACACTGGCTGTTTTTCTTCTGAAATTATTTACTGTGTTCCATTATCCAAAGTTTCTGGATAATGTTCAAAGTTCATTTCAATTTATTTTTAGAGACTGTAGTACAATCCCTAGTGCCTCTTCCTTTTCTGAAGCCAATTTGGACATGTGGTATTTCTTACTTCACATATGGTTAAAAATATTTCTTGTGACATGCTGAGCATCGCTTTGCTTGGATGGGAGATCAGTGCAATACTCCAGTGGTTGCTTTGCAATCAATAGTTCCTGCTGTCCCCTTTCTTGAGTATTGAACATTTCTGGTTTGTGAGCCATTGTTTTCCTTTCCAAATTTATTGGCAATTTTTTTTTGTTAGAACTGAAATGGTTACTGTCTCTGAAGCCTACTAATAATAATTTTTTTAAAAAAACATCTGAACTCTCCATATACAGATTTCACCTGCCCTGCAATTACTCATGGAAGATTAAAAAGACACACCAAACAGGAAGCTAAATAATTTTGTTTTGTTTTGTTCTGGCTGGAGAAAGTTAGTAACAGGAAACTCCGGCACCACCCAAATTTAAATAAGTCCAATGCCAGCTATGACTGTAACACAAAAGGACACTACCTACACAAAACTGGTGTGCTTTTGAGGCTGTTTTATGATTCAAATATAGGGCTGACAGATGCATCATTTTCAGCAATTCCTATGAACTTTCTTAGTTTAGAAAATAACTTTTACAAGAAATTTGTCCATAACTATTCACAATGTTTAAAAGTACCCTGTTGCTGTCATTACAATAAGGAAAATAAATGACTTTCTTGTATTGCTTGTTACTTTTTCAATATTTTCTTTTCCTTTTTTGAGACAAAACCCTTAGAATTGGGGGGAAAATGCCATATAACTTGGAAAAATCTGTGTGTGTGTGTGTGTGTGTGTGTGTGTGTCTATAACAATGTTCTTAACAAATGCATCTGAGGGAGTAGACTTAAGCCTATGAAAGTTCACGCTGCCAACTTCTTTTTTCAGTTAGGTCTCATTCACACTGGCGGCATTGCTCTGGAACGAACTGGTCAAATTCGGGGGGCTCCTTCCTGAATCTCTCCAGAAGCAAGTGCTGACTACCAATCAGGGGCATTTTAACACGAATGCCCTCTTGGAGAATTCGGGTTTAAGGTGAAGGTTGTTTAAGGGTTTAAGGCTGTCAGTCAAAGTTAGTTCCGCGATGGTCATAGGTGATGTTTCCAGCACTGATAGGGGCATCAGAAAAGTGCTTTCCACCCCTCCTTTTTTTAAAGGACCAGGAACCACTTGTCAAATTTAAAAACCTCTGGTGTGTGTGTGTGTGTGTGTGTGTTGTGGGCATTTGGCTCAGTGTTGTAGGTTATGATCTGCCCTTGGCCCCAATTTCAACCCCAAAATGCAAGCTAGTGCCATCTCTGTAGCCTATATCCCACTCCCTTGGCACCCCAGAATGCCTCATACACAGGTAATAACAACAACAACAACAACAATAAAATTAATTCCTCACCTTGGAATGCCAGAAAAGAATGCATTTTTTTTGCTTTCCCTAGGCTACCCCAAATTCCTTAGAGACAGTAGCAAAAGCTGTATCAATTTGCCAAATTGCAACATTACATTCGAATTGTAACATTCATTTGCATTGCAGCAGTCATTCCAAAGGAAAGAATATGCGCATAGACAGCCAATAATAATAATAATAAAATAAAACCCTAAGGAAAAAGGTCTCTTCCGGATAGCAGAGGCTTCCCTTGCTGTAGCGCCCTGCCCTGCTCTGAATTGACCCTTGCTCCTGCTCATGATCTATCTATATATCTATATATCTTTAGCAACAAACATGCACATTTTTTGCCAAAAATAATTTAAAAAATAAAATCCAAAGGAAAAAGGTCTCTGCCGGATAGCAGAGGTTTCTCTTGCTGTAGCGCCCTGCCCTGCCCTGAATTGACCCCGTCAGTCACCCCCTTTTTGCCTCCTGTCACCCTTTGCATCCAGATTTCCCTTTTCCCTTCAGCTCTTTCCTCCTCCCCCTCTCCTCGGATGAGGGGAGGGAATGCTCTGACCTCTGCCCGCCCTCTGACCTTAATCCCTCCCTGAATTTGCCCCGATCATGATCGAGGGCAAGTTCATATTTTGCGGAACCTGGGTCTTTTAAGAAAAGATGGATTTTAGCCTGATTCCCGATAACCCGCAGTAAGGGGCATTTCCTTGTGCAAGCTTCGACATGGATTGTGAAAGAATCGGGCCCAATATGAACTTTACGTGGAAGAATCGATTTCAAAACCAGTTTAAAAGGTAGTGTGAATGGCCCCCTAGTCTCAAAGGTGCTACAAGATCTTTCTACATACCAATGCCCTTAAAAGCAACTTTTCAAGTAACCAGAAACTCTTTCTCTGATGTGTTTTACACTGATTACCTTTTGACCGACCAAAAGCAGCTAGTTTCATGTGATAGCAATAGCTTCTTAGCACAGGATGCTCCCTTAGTATTAAATGTATTGTTATTTTATGTTGGGGATTTTATCACTGCAATATAAATACTTTATATTTAATACTTTTTAAAACTCTGTATGCATGTATGCATGTATGCATGTAAGTAAACTACTGTTTGGAACAGCAAGAGGTAGCCATTAACGGATTATTTTCAACAGGCAAAAATGTAGATTTGCCACAACGATACAATGGCATGACGCCAGGACACGTATGGCACCATGCAGTATAGTGGGCTTGCTGTCAGTGTTGTTGTATCGGTATGTCATCATACTGTTGTAATGCGCTAAAACTCTTACTCATCATACAATAGATTTTCACCCATGCTCCATACATTGTTTCATTGTTACCTGCACATGTAACTAGCTACTGGCAAAGGCATTGGCTTACTTATTACTCGCACTTTATACACTTTACATTCTCAGTGTTCTACAGGCCTGAGGAGCCCCGTTTCTTCTGGAAAGTTACTATTTGCACTTCAGTTCTCCAAATAGCCCCTAGATGTTGTGGGCTGCTGGATGGTGGCTTTTTGTAATCCTCCAAACTGTAGCTTTTCTACCCATAATATCCACATAATTGCACATAACTTTTTAAGGGTGGTACACTTAAGAAGACATTTGTTTTCTGCTGCTCCAGAGATTAGGACATGTAGCAATGGGTTCAAGATACAGGAAAAGAGATTCCACCTCAACATTAGGAATAACGTCGTGACAGTAAGACCTGTTTGACAGTGAAACAGCTCAGAGTGCAGTGGAGTCTCCCTCCTTCTTTGGGGTTTTTTAAACAGAGGCTAGATAGCCATCTGTCGGACGTGCTTTGTTTGTGTATTCTTTTGTGACAGGGGTTTGGAATTAATGTCCCTTGTGGTTGCTTCCAACTCTATGATTTTGTGATTCTAAGAGGAACACTTTGGCTGCAAAACTCAGAGTAGAGTTATCCATCCAGGCTCCTGAGGCTAATTTCTTCCTGACAATGTTTTCTCTCTATCAGTACAGACACTATGGCTGCTGCCATACTGCAGAATTTGACACTGTTTAACTGCCATGACTCTAACCTCTGGAATCCTGGGATTTGTAGAATTCAAAGTCACAGCCATGCTAGTCTGGAAAATCAGTATGTAAAGGGATCTTGTAGCACATCTGAGACTAACTGAAAGAAAGAAGCTGTTAGCATGATCCTTTATAGTCTTGAGGAACCTATGCATCTGAGGAAGCTTCTCTCTTTCAGTTAGTCTCAAAGGTGCTACAAAATCCCTTTGCCTACTGGGATGTGTAGTTTGTTATGAAACACTAAAGCGCTCTGAGAAAGAAGGCTAAATACTTCACAAATGTACCAGTTTCAGAATTTCATAGCATACAGCCAACATGGTCTAGTGATTTGAGCATTGGACTATGACTCTGGAAACCAGGGTTCAAATCCTAACTCAGCTGTGTAAGCCTACTGGGTGACCTTGGGCAAGACACATTCTCTCATCCTCAGAGGATGGCCATGGCAATCCCCCTCTGATAAAACCTGCCAAGAAAACCCCATCATAAGTGGTGTCACCAAATGCGTATGGGATTTGTGTGTGTGTCTGTGTCTGTGTGTGCAAACTACCTTGGTCTCTGAGCAGCTGTATCAGATGCTGAAGGCATCACTCCTCTGGAAAGGCCTTCAGAATCCCCCACCCCAGGAAAGGCCTTCAAAGCCAAGACTAGCCATGCCAGATCCTAAGGCAGGCTGGCACAACATACGGCCTGGGGGCTGCATGCGGCCCACCAAAGGATTTTAGGTGGCCCACAAGAAGTGGAATGAGTTCAAGGCTCCTCCACTTCTCAGCCTCCTTTTGAGGAGAGGGCCATGTGGAGGAGGAGGAAGGGCAAATGCTTGCCCTGCAAGGATCCTCCACTGCTTGGCTTTCTGCCAAGGAGAAAGCTGGGTGGAGGAGGAGGGTGGGCAAATGCTTGCCCCTCAAACATCCTCCATCACTTGGCTTTCTCCTGAGAAGAGGGCTGGGCAGAGGTGGAGGAAGATGGTATTAATATTAATAATATTACTTATTAATTAATCTATCTGCAGCCTGAAGAGGTTTGAATTGGGAGTGAGTCCAAGGGAGCTAAGTAGGGGCGTACATCTAAGGGCTCATTCCCACTTAGATTTAAACTGGTTTCTGATTTGCCTTCACTCTGTGTTGGTAAATTGATTCCAAAAGGTCAGTCATTCCCACTATGAAAGCAGATCTTTTCATTATCCCCTTGCAATCGCTTCTTTTTAGGCACGATAATCATCTCCACTAGTTTGGGCCACTTCAAAATGCATGTCAATATCAGTGATGTAAGTGGCATATATATGATTTGATTCAGTGGTTTTCCAACTACTTGCCTCACAGCTGCAAAATTATTGAATCACATCTTCTATGATTTTTTCCCCAAAAATTGATAGAAGATGTGATTCATTGATTTGGCAACTGCTTGTCTCACTGATCACGAGTGGTTGCAAAATCAACGAATTGAATCTTCTATCAATTTTATTTTAAAAAAATGACGCACCCATAGACCACCACAAGCACAAAGGCAGCACTGAGAGAGGGGAGGAATGGTGGATCTACCAAAAACTGAGGAGGGATGGTAAACACCCCTCTGCCATTAGGCCCTCCCCTCCAGAATGTTGCAATTCAGAACCATCGTTCCCACCTGTTGAACAAGCTTCAGAATCGATTATTTTCAAAAGAACCACTAAGAAACTAGTGTCTGAAAAAAAACAGGGTTTTTTGAGTTTGCTTCACTTTATTGCGACAGAAATCAATCAAAGTACAATTGGAATCAGTTTCAAATGGGAATGACGGTCATATAAACCAATATAAACCACTTTAAATCATAGTGGGAATAAACTCTAAGTATGGAGAGGATTGTAGCAATACTATAAGAGTGCAGTGCGGTAATCTGTCAATATTACTCAGAAGTACGTCTCACTGGGTTTATTAGGAGTGTCTTATGAATAAGTGCAACTAGGATTGAACAAATAATGCAAAGATCTCTGTGATGCTTTGTGGCTTGCAGAACTGGGACTCATACTTTAAAAGAGATGGATCAATATACACTTGAGTAAAGAAATGCCAGTTTCCAAGCTGGGGAGATTCTTCAGGCCAGGACTGGTGTTCAGCAACATTAAATCACATTTAAATTGAATAAGTTTATACATGTTCAAGTTGGGCTCAGTCAGCTGTCTGCAGTGCTCTGAGAACAAAAGAATGTCTGGTTGTGCATTTGATTATTAAATGCTCAGCAGGCTCTTTTTGTTGGTGATGGATAGTTTTAAGATGGCACAGCTTTTGCAACTAGGTAAGGAAGCTGAGTTTGAGCCAGCTGTGGACTTTCCCTTTGGGCTTCCACTATTTTGGAAGTCAAATACAAAACAGATTATAATAGTACTTAGCTTTTCAATGCTTAATTTGCTGAGAGACTGTTACAACTCTGTAAAAAAGATCAGTATTATTATCACTGGGATAATAACGGTGATTAGAAATAATTGCTTCCCTATCTGAACTGTTATGAGACAAGATTTGAATCAGGCATTTCCCAAATCATAAGTTGTTCTTGTTAGTCATTGTGTTTACATTACCTCTTATTCCAAATAGTAAATGCTGCCGCTCTTCATTTCTCAAATTGCGTTTCAGGAACTGCAGGAGAGGACTGCAAGCCTCCTGCAAGTGGGAGGAGGTCGCAGATGCCAGGTCTGTAACAGTCATGCTGGATACACAAAACCCAAATGCCAACATGCCTGCTGGCCCTATTCCCCATTCACGTGGGCTTGGCATCAATTGGGAGGGGATGTCTCTGTGCACAGCTATCAGCATGCCAGACTTTTCATTGTGATTGGAACCCTGGCTGGGCCTCTTTTAGTAACACTGTACCCACACACACTGAAAGGGTGCAGCCAGTAGGCATATCAGAGTAGCCTGAGGGTCAGGTTGTTGAGGTTTTTCTTGTTGTTCTTATGATTCAGCTTATTTATATACTGCCTTCTCTCCCAGAATCCCAGAGCCTAGCCTCTCTTGAAAGGGAATTTCACTGCCTTGGAGCAGACCCCAAGGAAGCCCTCTTTCACATCCCCTCCAAACATGCCTCTGAGAGTCTTTCTCATCTAGATCTGGAGTGGGAATCCTGTGTCCCTTCAGATGTTGTTGTTAAGTACCCAACACCACAGCCAGTGGAAGGCTGGGAGTTGCACTCCAACAAACTCCTAAGGCTCACATGATCCACATTCGTAGATTCTCTAGAGCAGTGTGGGAAATCTTTGGCTCCCCAGATGCTTTGGGCTTTGGTTCAGAGGTGTCCCAGCCAGCATGGCTAATTGTGAGGGATTAAATAGGGATGGTTGTCCAACACATCCAGAAGACCAGAGATTTTGTACCCTTCTTCTACTTTGTACTAGACTTGCAATTAACCAGCTCACTTTGAATCGGCTGTACTATGGTCTAAATATATCCATTTAAAAACTGTTCTGTGATGGTAGGCTGAAGGAGCTTGGTACATTTAGTTTGGGAAAGAGATGATTAAGTGGTGATATGATAGCCATCTTCAAGTGTCTGATGGTGATGGAACAATTTGTTTTCTTTTGCTCCAGAATTTGGATGTGGGTATCTCTCAGGGATGTTGCAGTAGCAAATGCCACGTATTGTTAGTGGGTTAGACCAGATGATCTTTGCGGCATCCTCCAAGTCTGGAACAGCTGTCACTATATAATTTATAATGTTTATAATATTTAAGAATGCAAATAAGAAATAAAGTATATTTTGTGTGGGATAAATTCTGACCAATTACAGCTTTCCAAAGAGAAATATCTTTATATTTTGTATTAACACACTGACCCCAAACATATCTATTCAGAAATAAATTACAGTGGTTTCAACCCAAGGAAATTTGTTATGTATTTGCTGCCTTAAATTAAAATTCAATTTGAGATGCTATGCATTATTGAACGCCTCTAGGTTGGGGCTATTAGAATGTAGGTCTTTTTTTTTCTGAGAAGAGTAATAGCAGCAAGTTGCTTTGAGATGCCTTGTGGAAGACAATCTTATGCTGTTAAAAAAACTGCTTTAACATGAACATAGCAATCTAGTGTGGTACCTCATCAGTTGATTTTGTAGCCAAAGTAGAAAAAAGGTGCAAAGGGGTGGTTTGCAGCAGCCCCTTTACTGTCTGGATTGGGACTGTGGCAACCTCATGCTGTGGCCCCAATCCAGGTGCTGGAGAGAGCAAAAAGGAGCCCTCAAGGGGCGCCATAACTGATGTGGCATGGCTTTATGACACCCCTTTGGTGCTGCACTGTTTGGACACAGCACTGGAGGAGCGCCATGATGGCACGCACTCTGTAGACTGGTGCATCCCAAAATGTGTGGACGCTGTTCCCTAGCTCTGCCCACAGACTGGCACAAAGTGCCAGTCTGTCAAGCCTCTTACATTAGTGATGCTTTGAGAAACACTTTGTTAAAACAATCTAGATGGTTCAAGTAAGTGAGCATATCAACATGTTACAGTCAGAGTAGTTGAGCTAATGAAGATAGAAAGGGAACTCTTTTTTTCCTGATGCTTTTAAGAATGATCAAGTTTTAATTCCATTTGGTTTGCATCTGAATTTTATTATTATTAGCCAATATTAATATCCGTTTTGGTAGGAGGGTGCATTTTAAATTTAAATCAAATGGATGCAGGATACTGAATTGAAAGAGAGGGTTTAAATTAAGGGTTTAGTTCAAAAATAAGCAAATCTGGATTAAATATACATTGAAAGGGTCAATCTTGAAATAAGTACCTAGTAAGTGCAATTTTACACACTTCTGCTTGGAAGAAGGTCACATTGACTGTGACTGTTCCTAGTATCTTAGTTTGAGATATTATTGGTTTAATAACACAATATTCATCGCTTCCTGTGGTTTAAATTACCAATGCCCTGGAGACAGTTTGTTGATATAGCAAGTCTGCTTAAATCCTGTCATTGCCTGGAGGAAGTCATCTTGATTGGCTGGAACTGACAAAGAATGTTTTGAGTAGTTTTTCAACTGAAGCAGTGAACCCATTGCCCTTAAACCAGGGGTAGATAATGTGTGGCCCTCCAGGGGTTGCTAGATCACACCGCTCATCATCTGTAGCTAGTGTGTAATTAATTGTAATTAATTCAGTGTTGAGGGATGATGGAGGTTGCAGTCCAGTAACATCTGAAGGGTTGCAAATTCCCCATCCTCCCTATAAACCTTTCTGCATATGTTGCAAGTAGGCGTCAGCATGAACATCACACTTGAGGACTGTACTCCGGCTCAAATATCTGTCAACTGGGAGTGTGTGTGTCCCCAGTGATAACATGCCTTTTGTAATTAATTTCCATGAGGAAGGGAATCAGAAACTTTAACAGAAACCATTACAGCTACTTTGTTTTGTGGTTGTTTGCTGTTTTTGAAAAACTCTTTTTAGCAACTGTGTGCTGCTAGGTGCTTATAGCTTATTCCGAGAATTGGGTAGAAACCCCCTGCTAAACATCTGTTTTCAGCACACGATGAAAATGTTCCACTAGTTGTAAATGCACATCTGTCAGAAGTCCTTCACTTTCTGAACGTAAAACTATGCCCTAGCCATTCCAAAAATAGCTGGCATTTATTTGACTGATAGGAAAGAATCTTGTGGCTTCAGAGGCTTCTTTGTAGAAGATGGGGAAATGTGATGGGAAACTCTCTCAATGAAGAAATGGTCTATTCTTAGCAAAAGACAGATGCCATTCCTTTTTTTTTTTTTTTAAACAAAAAGGGGAGCCCAGATGTTATGTTAGTGAAGGACTTTTTGTTAATGCTCTGCCACCACTGGCTTATGAGAACTCTTGTCTGTCACTAAAAAGCAAGGTGTTGAATGTTTAATCATTTCTGCATGTTTCCTTAGCCATCAATTAAAAAAATAAATAAATGAGGGTGAGGTATCAACCAGGTTAACGTAATTTTATTTATTTAAAGTTACTGAATCACCAGATATCTCTGGATAATGCGACAATATATTAATACAACAATAAAATAGTTTGCCCTGACACATTTCTGCTGTCTGACTTAATCTCTGTTTTTCCTGATACTGCACTAATAATGCTGTACTAATGGGTCCAAGGATAGGGCAAAGTAAAGGACAGTATTTGCTTCTCGTTGGACATCTACTCTCTTTTTCTGTTAGACTTGCTGCCTTCTTTTTCATATTCCTGTAACTGTTCTGGTGCTCGGTGTCAACTCTGCCTCTCACTGCTGCCATACAGAAATGCATGCACACACCAAGGCTTCCTTTGGTTCTCCTAATTCTTTGTATAGGTCCCTTTATTTCTTCTGTACATCTATTGTCAATCAATCTCTGGGGCTTCTGTCCTACTTGTCCTACATCTGTAAATGCTTCTGCTTCTCTGTTGTTCAGCCCTTTCCCTGTCCTTAGGCTGCAGTCTTGTGCTTGCTGACTTGCGTGTAAATCCCATGAAACTCAACAGGGCTTACTTTCCAGTAAACATGCAAGGACTCACATGGTACAGGTGACACAAAGTCCCATTTTCCTCCAAAATGTTACCTGCAAGACAACAATGAATGGAAGGAAATAAAATTAAAAATCAAAACTCTACCTTACCCTGTCAACAGCCCAAGATTTCTGTTGTTATTATTATTATTATTATTATTATTATTATTATTACTTCTTCTTGAGCTTTATTTGTAGCTCACCTTTTTCTGAGGCAACTTACAAATTAAAATGATTGTGATATAACCAGAACATGGGAAAGATTCAAGTTAAAATATAATCAAAAGATCAATAAGATTAAAAAGACTTTAAAAACATACAATTAAAATAGATAAAAAGCACTTTAAAAACATAACAAATAAAAGCAATACAGCCCTCTCTTTAAAATAATTCAGATCTTGAAAATTTGTTCAACAGACCTCATGCGTTACAGTGTATGTTCATATAAAGCAAACCTGCTTTTCTGATGTAGAAGTCTCTCTCTGCTAAGAATGAGAGAAAACTGTTGGAGGAATATGAATGCAAGAGCTATCTGTGACCAGGAATTCATACACTTCTGTAGAATTCCAAGCTTGTGATGCAGTTCACAAAACAAAATGAAATTTGTGTTGGGAAATTGTGCACATTTGAAAACTGTGCATGAAAGCGTGCATCCCTTTGAAGAATGTGAAACTTTGGTGCTGTACAGACCAGCGAAAGCGCTGGCCTGCATACGTACTAGGGTTGCCTCGGGGTGCTGCTTATATTCGCCCCACAACCCTAGTACATAATCTGTATGTCAAAATGGCGGCGTCCAGTACACATGGGTGCCGCCATTTTGACATGGCGGATGCTTAGCGTCCGCATGTCCTGGTGCCATTGTGATGCCGCAAGTGTGCCATTGGTGCATTGCAGCATCACAGTGGTGCCGCATAAAGAACCCGATTTTTAAGGGTTCTTTTTACTCCACAGGGAAGCCCTGCGGTCTGGAGGCTGCAGCTTCCCCGCAGAGCAAACTAGGGTGGCGGGAGACCGCCCGCTTTGGGCGGTCTGTATCCTGCCTAAGTGACTAAAATATTTTGGTTATATTTTGTTTTCAAATGGACACATTTGTGTATTAATTTGTCCCACTCACTAATGTTTAGTGTTGGGGGGGGGGGAAGAGAAAATAAATACAAAAATGCATCCTTGCTAAAAGCATCTATTTTAACACACACATCAGAAACATACACATGAACTTCTTTGCAGAAAAAAAAGTTTACCATCTGATACAGACCCAAGTCCTAATGAGCCTCATGCTGGAAAAGCAAAAATCTCTGTGTGGCTGTTTGACAGCTTTGCACATTCCTGCGGTCTCTGCCGACCAAGCTGAAAGCCCTGATGGCTGCTCTTGTCCCAGTATGTTCCTAACATTCTCCTCTCTGTATCTATTCAGTAGTTAGAAAAGTGTTTTGCAGCCAGAGCATTAAAGCTTCTGCATATAATCTAGAGCAACTAATAGCAAGTTCTAGGGCTTCCCTTAGTAAGACTGAATTGAAATAAAATTGGCACTTTGTTCTTGCCCACATGGCCCTGTCTTCCTTACTAGTACAAGAATTCTGACATTTCCTGATGTTGATTTTAAAATAGGGATGAGTTCATTCGAGCCACTGTAATGATTTGATGTGTGGGTTTTTGGCTACAAAATCAAGCATTAAAAATGTTGGTTATGTGTCCTTTCGCCCTATTATAAGAACTACTTTCTGCAAGTCTGTGTGCAGCTCTCTCTCCCTGTGTAATAAAATGATCAAAATATAAAGCCTCAGTACAGAGTGTTACTTACTGGGGAGAAATGGGCATGTGTGTTTATGACTGCATCCACACTGTAGAAATAATCCAGTTTCACACCACTTTAACTACCATAAACAATGCTATAGGACTGTGAGAATTGTAGCTTGTTAAAACAACTTTAAATCACTCACACAAGCAAATTTGGATGACATCAGATGAAATCAATCAAGTCAAAAAATGCTTTAGAGAACTATAACCCAAGTCATGAATACAGGTATACTCAGTTACTAAAGTAGATATAGCAGAAAATGTGGAATTCAAGGCAGAAGAATAGGGAATAACATGGACAGAAAAGGGATGACTACACCAGAAAAAAGAAGAGCAGTTCAACATATTTCAGCAAAGTTTTTATTTAAAATTAACAATACAGTTTGAGCACTGGGTTATGACCCTGGAGACCAGAGTTCGAATCCTCACTCAGTGGGGGAAATGACCTTGAGCCTCAGAAGAAGACAAAGAAGAAAAACCCTCTGAACAAATCTTGCCAAAAATAAATAAATCCTGTCATAGGTTCATCTTAGGGTTGCCATAAGTCGGAAAAGGCGTGAAGGCACAGAACAACAATAGATTAACATGAAATGAAAAAAACAGGTTAGTTAAGCCTGGAACCTTCTACAGACTTCTTCCAAAATGCATCCACAAATGACTTTTTCTTTAACCAGCCTCTACTTTTCTTATGATATCTATTTTGATGGATCTGTATTTGTTTTTTGAACATGTAGTGAGGCAACCTTAGCTCCTTTCTCCTTTTCTTTCTGTTCAACAAGAGATTCTGAGTTAGCTGCTGCTTACCTTGTTATTACAGATGTACTGCTGCAATCCAATACCAAAAGTCTGTGTTTCTCTAGTCCTTCACCATCCTCCCAATTCAGATGCTGCTAAAAATTTCCAGCTAGACAGAGGATAAGGAAGAAAGGGCATAAGAAAACTTTGTAAGAAGGAGCTTGTCTGTCAGAGGGTTTGTTGACTGAAGTATTGGAAGCTGTCCGGTGTAAAGCCAGAGTGCTTCCAGATGGATTTTTTATTCTTTTGTCACCAGCCTCAAATATGGAATTATAAAAAACTTTTTGGATTACATCACCCAGAATCCATCAGTTACAGTTCAAAAGGGCAGTTACAGTTCAAAAGGCAACTTTTCCAAACTAGAATTTTACAAGAGGTTCAGCTCTAGATGTTTTCCATTTGTAATCCTCCCAAGTTGTTATGTGTTTTCAAGTTGACTCTGACCTATGGCAACCCCATAGGGTTTTCTTGGCAAGATGTATTCAAATTAGGTTTGCATTTGCCTTCCTCTTAGGCTGAGAGTGTGACTTGCCCAAGGTTACCCAGTGGGTTTTCCTGGGTGAGGTGGGGTTCAAACTCAAAACACTATACCACGATGGATTTCCAAATAATCCATTTAAAAAGACAGATAGCCCTACAGTGCCTTTTGATTTATAATGCTAGATACTGTGTATCTGAAGCATGCTCAGACCATTGGTTTGTCAAGTTCAGTATTGTTTACACCAGTGGTTCCCACACTTTGGCCCTCCAGATGTTTGGGACTTCCATCTCCCAGAATTCCTGACTGTTGGCCAAGCTGACAGGGGCTTCTGGGAGCTGAAGTCCAAACTATCCAGAAGAACCAAGCTTGGGAACCACTGGTTTACACTAACTAGGAATAGTGCTCCAGAGAGGCATCTTTCCCAGCCCTACCTGCAGACAGTGTGGATTGAACCTGGGATCTAATTAGTGCACACCGTATGCTTTGAAAATGAACGATAGCCCTTCATTTATGCAGTAGCCTGTGTTTACAAGAGCTACTTTATTTTATGTCAGCTCCAGAGAGACATCAGATAGATGTGGTTCTTTGTATGTTCTCCATCTCAGATGTGTACACACCTTACAGTAAACTAAGGACATGAAATCTGCAGTCCTCCAAGTGTTGCTGTACTACAACTCCTAACATTCCTGAACAAACGCTATTGGGACTAGAACTGATGAGGGCTGAAACTGATGGTTTCTTTAAAAAAAGTTCTCCACCCCTAGGTATAATAATATTAATTAATTGATGAGAAGAAGGGAGCAAATTGGCTACTGTCATGTGGATCCTGGAGTTACATCACACCCAAGAGTCGCCTTCATTGTGGTTTTAAATATCTTTTGTATGTGTTGACAGGTATTTTCCCTTTGTTATTTTCTTTCAAATATTGCTGGTTATATAAGAATCAAAAATCAAAAGGGATGGAAAAGGGAGAGAGACAGGAAAAGTCTGCTGCAGCTCTGCATTCAGTGTGATTTGATCATTCAGTTGCTTTGAATGTTATGGCAATAGAACCGGCTTACCTGTATAGTTTTGTTTTTAAGACAAGCCTTTGAATGTCTGCATGAGTCATTTCTCTGAGACATGCCTTCTTTCAGTCAGGAGGCATGCCCCAGTCCAGTGACACATAGAATGTAGGAAGCTGCACTGTAGCCATTCAGCCTACTTAGCTGTTCAGTTCAGTACCGTCCACTCTGACCAGCAGAGGTCTTTCTCATCACTTTCTGTCTTAACTTTCTAAACTGGAGATGCCAGGCATTGAACCTGCAGACCTCTCAGTGGAAAGGAAATGCTCTGCCATTATGCTATAACCCTCACTTCCCTGAATGCTTTGCCTCCTCTGGGGGCAGGTTTTGCAGTTCAGTATTAAAAGAAGGCATTAAGCCTAAACAACTTCCTTTTTCAATTCAGAAAATTAGTGTGCCAAGAATGCAAACTGTTGCCTTAGGACAAAGGTGACAGGAGACTGTGCTTTGATTTCAGTGTTGTCCCACTGACAATAAGAAGACCTACGTTCCAACTCTGTGAATCAGAACTTAGAAAGTTACTTTAAAAAGTAATTAATTCCTGTAACTCGCTATAATTTGTAAGAACTAATTCATTTCTTTTAATTGTATTTTAAAATGACATGTTGCAACACATTATATTGCTTTTTTTGTATTTCAATCCTTTTTTTTTTTAAAAAAGGATTAGTTGGAAAATGGCAAACAACATGGAAAAATGCACTTCAAAAAACCTCAGAAAATGCCCATTGATGTCATTTAAAAGTAACCTTTAAAGTAACTATAAAACATAACATATTATACCAGTAAAGTTATGCCCACTCATTATGTTACAGTGGACCCTTCTCATCTGTAGAGATTTCTCCCCCCTCCACCAGTGAACGGCAAAAATGTGGATGGTTGTGCCCCATATTATTCAATTATGGCAATGTGCATGCCCCAGTTGAATGATATGGGATGTGGGAATCTGCTGATGGTCAAATCTGCAGATTGCCAGCCTACCAATACAAAGGGTTCACTGTACTTTTGAAATGTAGTATCATCATACCATTGATACCCTCAAAACCCTTGCTTGGATTAAAGCTATGGAAGAAACATAAGTGGATATTCTAAGTAGGTATTTTTAAAAATTCTATTTAAAAATCCACATCCAGAAGTCTGGTCTGTGTAGGATAACCTGAGTCCCAGTTGAATGAGCTCGCTAACAGAGTTTGGGGACAAAGGCCAGGCCCACAAGGGTTCTTTACACTGGTGTTTAACAGGGGAAGTCCACAGTCTTGTTCAGTGCCTCCTTAAGACTTTTCAGTATGGACACTGAGGGACCTTTTGCAGTCACCTGCAACACTTGTGGGATGTTTGTCATCTTGCCCACAGATGTGGGAAACTTCACCTGCACTAAGTGCAAGTTGGTAGCCCTCTTAGAAGAGAAAGTACAGCAGCTGGAAGCCCAGGTATCTACACTTCAGCATCATAGCTATCAAGGGGTTTTCCTAACCAGAACGGACCAGACGGTCCTGGATGGGAAACACACAGAGGAAGTTGCTGGGGAGGAGGAGGTCACTTCACACACAACAGAAGTAGATAGTTGGAGGAATGTCACACACAGAAGTAGGGAAACCAGGGAATGTTCTGTGAGCTAGCAGCTGCAGAATCGATTTGAATCTCTCTCTATTATCAAGGATGATGAGGAACAGCAGCAGGGACAGACTTCGGGGACAGAGCAGGGGACCCTGAGAGTACCACCAGATCAAATCACTGTTAAGCCTCAGAGGAGGCGTGTGGTGGTCGTGGGGGACTCCTTGCTGAAGGGTACAGAAGCAGTGATTTGTAGGCCTGACAAGATGTCTCGGGAGGTGTGCTGTCTTCCTGGGGCAAAGATCCATGATGTGACAGAGAGGCTGACAAGACTTGTCAAGCCTACTGACTGTTACCCCTTTCTTTTGGTTCATGTGGGAACCAGTGATACTGCACGGCACAGCCTTCAGAATATCATAAGGCATTACAGTGGTGCCTCGGGATACGAAATGACCGGGTTACGAAATTTCCGGGATACGAAAACGTTGGATAGGGAAAAACTGTTTCGGGTTACGAAATATTTTTCGGGTTACGAAATTCATTTCGGCGCGAAATTCAAACGATGCAAAGTGCAGCTATAGGCTTTCCAGGGCTAACGGAAAGCTAAGGGGGCTGGGTTAGGGGTTACCTTTGGCGCGAATTTTGAATTTCGTTAGCAGCAGTGATTGGCTTGAGAAATCAAGCTGATCATCTGGATTGGCTAACGAAATTGGGGGGGGGGTGGCCTTGCTTCAGAAACAAAACCGTTTGTTTTTGATCTGCCCCCTTTGTCTGGCCTGGTGGACTGTGTGAGGAAGAGTTTCTTTTGAGCTCTAACTCGTGGTTCCACTGTTGGTTTGGACTTTTCCTGGCTTTCTGCCTTTGGACTTGTTCTGGCTTTGCCAGGTGTACACTTCGGATCAAGACCGGCCATCAGGAATTTCTCTACAGGTAGGTGGATGGATTCTTACCTTCTTCTTGTGGGGTGGGGTGAGACTGTGTGAGCATGCTTTTGCTGTGGGGTGCTGGGTTGCTTTCTTCATGGCTGTGCTGTTTTCAAAGTGTGGAGTGTGGCTTTTAAAAGTTTCCCTTTGCTCCCATGTGGGACACAGAGTCTCACCATAGGCTTGCATTTTCTGATTTGGGGGTTTTGGCCTATGGGTTTGTGTTCTGGGGTGCTTTGGCCATGGCTGTGATGATTTGAGAGTGTGGGGTGTGAGTTTTGCAAGTTTGGGCCAGAGAGTGTGACCATGGGGGTGGGGGTGGTTTCCAATTGTGGCTTTTGCTCAGTGCCTGTGCCTTTTGTCCTTTTTAGGCTTGAGCTATGGCTCCCAAGCCAAGCGGTGAGAAAAAGAAGAGGGCTCCCTTGTCCTTGGAGGACAAGAAGGAAATCATCGCCAAGCACGAGAGGGGCGTGCACTTGGTGGACATTGCCAAGGAGTATGGACGAAACCCTTCGACAATTGGCACTGTCCTCAAGCAGAAGGAGGCCATCAGAGCTGTTGTGGCTCCAGCGAAAGGCGTGACAACGATTGCCAAGCAGAGGACACCAAAGCACGAGGAGATGGAGCGCCTGCTGCTCCTCTGGATTAAGGAAAAGGAGCGAGTCGGGGACACTGTGACCACCTCGGTCATCTGTGAGAAGGCCACCACCATTTTCGAAGACCTGGCCAGCAAGGAGGCAGGCGAAGGAACTTCTTCGCAGGAGGAGCCAGCCACCCCGGAATTCAAAGCATCACGTGGCTGGTTCGAAAGGTTCAGGAGGAGGACCGGGATCCACTCTGTCGTCCGTCACGGCGAGGCGTCCAGCGCAGACCACCAGGCCGCTGAAGCATTTGTCGTCGAGTTCAAGGCCATGGTGGAGGAGGAAGGCTACGTCCCGCAGCAAGTGTTCAATTGCGACGAGACGGGCCTCTTCTGGAAGAAGATGCCTCGCCGCACCTACATCACCCAGGAGGAGAGGAGATTGCCAGGCCACAAGCCTATGAAGGACCGCTTCACACTTGCGTTGTGTGCGAATGCCAGCGGGGACTGTAAGGTCAAGCCCCTGTTGGTGTACCACTCCGAAAATCCAAGGGCCTTCAAGGCACACAACATTCAGAAGGACAGGTTGCCAGTGATGTGGCGTTCCAATGGCCGTGCATGGGTCACACGCCTCATTTTCGTGGAGTGGATCAACAGTGTCTTCGCCCCGACTGTGAAGCGGTACCTGGAGGAAGAGGATTTGCCCTTGAAGTGCCTCCTCCTCTTGGACAATGCTCCTGCGCACCCGCCTGGCCTGGAAAAGGACATCCTTGCAGAGTTCTCCTTCATCAAGGTCCAGTTTCTGCCGCCCAACACGACCTCCCTCTTGCAACCCATGGACCAGCAGGTGATTGCCAACTTCAAGAAGATCTACACCAAGCACCTGTTCAAGCGTTGTTTTGATGTTACGGAGAGCACACAGCTGACCCTTCGAGAGTTCTGGAAGCAGCATTTTGATATCGTCGTGTGCTTGAAGATGGTGGACTTGGCCTGGCAGGAGATCACCAGGCGCAACCTGATTGCTGCATGGAGGAAGCTGTGGCCTGATGCTTCTTCCTTGGAAGGGTCACAGACCGAGGGTGCTGAGCCAGGTGAAGAAGAAGAGGTGCACGAGATCGTCTCCATCGCAAGGTCCCTGGGACTTGACGTGGACAACGAGGACGTGGAGGAACTCATCGAGGAGCACAACGAGGACCTGACAACAGAGGACCTGAAGGCCTTGGCAGCCATGCAACACTCGGCCGTGGATGAGGACGTGCTCCATTTCGACAGGGGCCAGGAGGAGGAGGCTGCGGGGGCATTTTTGCCAACGGCAGAAATTAAAGACATTTTGCGGCAATTCCACAATGTGTCTTCATATGTGGAGAAGCACCACCCTGAGAAGGTGCTCACCAGCCATGCCATTGAACATTTTGATAATGTCTGCCTTAGCCATTTTAAGAACCTGCTTAAGGGCCGGCAAAAGCAGACATCCATGGACCAGTTCTTCACTAGAGAGGGAGAACCGTCATCCAAGAAGGCAAAAGGTGACCCTTAAAAAAAAGGTGACCCTTAAAAAAAACACCAATTTTTTTTTTAAAAAATGTGTTGATTAACTTTGTTAAATTGGTGGCATTGGCTACATTGGCTGAATTGGTGGAATTGGCTAAATTGGCTGAATTGGCTGAATTGGTTGAATTGGGTTGAATTGGGTTGAATTGGGTTGAATTGGTTTAAATCTGGCTTTTTTGGCTGCCCCTCTCCTCCTCCTCCTGCCTCACTCTGAGATGCCAGGACCAGATGCCAAGACCAGCAAAAGATAAGTCAAAAACATTTTTTTTCTTTATCCTTTAGAAACTTTAGAATGGACCTGCCAGTCATTGTTAAGCTCTTTAGTGCCTCAGGCAACTTGTATTGTAGGGTACTTAGCTTAATAGGCCTCTATTGTACCTTTGTTTTGACTTGCAGGTTCAGTCTGAGGTCATAGAACGCATTAGTTATTTTCAATGGAAAATGTGTTTCGGGTTACGAAATTTTTGGGTTACGAAAGGAATAGCGGAACGAATTAATTTCGTAACCCGAGGTAGCACTGTATAAGGCTTTGGGTAGGAAGTTGAAAGAGATGGATGCACAGGTTGTCATCTCATCTCTTCTCCCAGTCGAAGGGCATGGTCCAGGAAGGGAGAGGAAAATAGCAGATGTGAATAACTGGTTCCGCAGATGGTGCCGCCAAGAATGATTTGGATTCTTGGACCATGGTCTGAGGTTCCATGAGGAGGGACATCTGGCAAGGGATGGATTGCATCTCATGCCAGTTGGCAAAAACATTTTTGCCAATAGTCTCAAAAATTTGATCGGGAGGGCTTTAAACTGAGTTATGTGGGGGAAGGAGACAATATTAAGGAAGGCAAAAGGGCTGGAGAAAATAGTCAAACTGTCATAGAGGGAACAAGTGCAAGGACCCAAAAGTGGGAGGCAAAAAAACTTGCACAGGCAGCAAGTAAAGGGGACCCATGGTTTGCAATGTCTCTACACTAATGCACAGAGCATAGGAAATAAGCAAGATGAACTTGAACTACTAGCACAACAAAGCAAATACAGTATGATATAATAGGCCTCACTGAAACCTGGTGGAATGAGTTTCACGATTGGAATGTAGAAATAGAGGGGTATAACCTTTTCAAGAGAAACAGGCCAAACAGGAAAGGAGGAGGGATAGACTTATAAGTCAGGGACATTTACAGCAGTGAAGAGATCCAGGACATCAATCCTGGAAGCCAGGTAGAGAGCACCTGGATAAAAATTAAAGGGGAGGGAAACAACAGGGATGTTATGGTGGGAGTCTACTACAGACCTCCAAGTCAGATGGAGGAATTAGATGATGCCTTTCTAGAACAGATGACCACACATTCAGAAAGGAGAGGTGTAGTAGTGATGGGTGACTTCAACTATCCTGATATTTGCTGGAAGTCAAACTCAGCCAAATCCTCAAGGTGTAGCAAATTCGTCAGTTGCCTCGAAGACAATTTCATTGTCCAAAAGGTGGGAGAGGCAACAAGGGGATCAGCTATTTTAGATCTGATCCTAACCAACAAGGATGACTTGGTTAATGGAGTGCAAGTGGTGGGATCATTGGGTGGAAGTGACCATGTTCTCCTGGAGTTTGTTATACAATGGAAAGGAGAAGCCAGGCATAGTCAGACATACATTCTAGACTTTAGGAGAGCTGATTTTAGTAAACTTAGACAAATACTGGAGGTGATCCCATGGTCAGGAATACTAAAAGAGAAGGGAGTTCAGGACGGATGGGAGTTTCTCAAAAGGGAGATACTGAAGGCACAATTTCAAACAGTTCCAGTGAGAAAGAAAAACGGGAGGTGGCTCAAGAAACCAGGATGGATGACTAAGGAACTTTCAAGTAACTGAGCTAAGTTTTAAACAGAACATGTATAAGAAATGGAAAAAGGGGGAAATCACCAAAGGAGAATTCAAACAAATAGCTAGCCTGTCTAGAGGTAAAGTCAGAAAAGCTAAAGAGCATGATGAACTCAGGCTTGCTAGAGAGGTTAAAAACTATAAAAGGGGCTTTTTTGGATACGTACACAGCAAAAGGAAGAAGAAGGAAATGGTAGGGCCACTGCGTGGAGAAGATGGCAAAATGCTAACAGAAGACAGAGGAAAGGCAGACTTACTCAACACCTTCTTTGCTTCTGTGTTCTCAGAAAAGGAAAAGGGTGCTCAATCTGAGGATAATGGAGCAGAGGACAGAATAGGGGAATTTCAGCGCAGAATAAGCAGAGACAGTACAGGAATACCTGTTCAATGTAAATGAATATAAGTCTCCAGGACCAGATGAACTCCATCCAAGGGTATTAAAAGAACTGGCAAATGTAATATCAGAGCCATTGGCAATAATCTTTGAGAACCCCTGGAGAACAGGAGAAGTCCCAGCAGACTGGAGGGGGGCAAACGTTGTCCCCATCTTCAAAAAGGGAAAAAAGAGGATCCCAACAATTATCGTTCAGTTAGTCTGACATCTATATCAGGAAAGATTCTAAAGCAGATCATTAAACAGAGAGTCTTTGAACATCTAGAAGGCAATTCCATAATCACAAAAAGTCAACATGGGATTGAGAGAAACAAGTCATGCCAGACAAATCTTATCTCTTTCTTTGATAAAATTACCAGCTTGATAGAATGAAGGGAATGCTGTGGATATAGTATATCTTGATCTCAATAAGGCCTTTGACAAGGTTTCCCATGACATTCTTGCAAACAAGCTTGTAAAATATGGGCTACACAAGGTAACTGTTACAAAGATTTGTAATTGGTTGACTGGCTGAACCCAAAGGGTGCTCAACAATGGCTCCTTTTCATCCTGGAGAGAAGTGACCAGTGGGGTCCCACAGGGCTCTGTCCTGGGCCCAGTGTTATTAAACAGCTCTATCA
Organism: Sceloporus undulatus; assembly: GCF_019175285.1. Classification (NCBI taxonomy): domain Eukaryota; kingdom Metazoa; phylum Chordata; class Lepidosauria; order Squamata; family Phrynosomatidae; genus Sceloporus; species Sceloporus undulatus. Next base: position 79,287,766 of record NC_056522.1, on the reverse strand, counting down.
ATGACCTGAATGACAAAATTGGGGGTATACTTATCAAATTTGCAGATGACACCAAATTAGGAGGAGTAGCTAATACCCCTGAGGATAGGATCAAACTTCAGAATGACCTTAATAGATTAGAAAGTTGGGCCAAAGCTAACAAAATGAATTTCAACATAGAGAAATGTAAGGTACTGCACTTAGGGCGGAAAAATGAAATGTACTTATATAAGATGGGGGACACCTGGCTGAACGAGACTACCTGTGAAAAGGATCTAGGAGTCCAAGTAGACCACAAGTTGAACATGAGTCAACAGTGTGATGCGGCAGCTAAAAAAGCAATTTTATGCTGCATCAATAAAAGTATAGTGTCTAGATCAAGAGAAGTAATAGTGCCACTGTATTCTGCTCTGGTCAGGTCCCACCTGCAGTAATGTGTCCAGTTCTGGGCACCACAATTCAGAAAGGACATTGAGAAACTGGAGCGTGTCCAAAGGAGGGTGACTAAAATGGTGAAGGGTGTGGAAACCATGTTCTATGAGGAACGACTTAGGGAGCTGGGGATGTTTAGCCTAGAGAAGAGAAGGTTAAGAGGAGATATGACAGCCCTGTTTAAATATTTCCTGGGGTGTTATATTGAGGAGGGAACAAGCTTGTTTTCTGCTGCTCCAGAGAACAGGACCCGGAACAATGGATGCAAGCTCCAGGAAAAGAGATTCCACCTCAACATTAGCACGAACTTCCTGACAGTGAAACAAACTCCCTCATAATGTGGTCGAGTCCCCTTCCTTGGAGGTCTTTAAACAGAAGCTGGATGGCCATCTGTCAGGGATGCTTTGATGGAGGATTCTTGCACAGCAGGGGGTTGAACTGGATGGCAATTGTGGTCTCTTCCAACTATACGATTCTGTGACTCCTTCTGCAGTTGTGGTCTTTCCAGGAAGGGCCATTCTTTTATGATAACCTCATAATGTAACTTTACTACTGCCTTTGTCTGTCTTGAAGTTGAATGAGTAAAGAATTAAAAAGAAAACAAGGTCAGCATGAATAGGTCATGTGCCTTACTTATGCCCATTTGCATGCTTTTCATAACAGAATTTGTTCCTACAGAGCCAATTGTCAGAGACAGTGATACTTAAGTAGCACTGTGCAATATATATGAAAGGGATCCATGAAAAAAAAATCAGGTTTAACATTTTCCCCAACTAATATTTATACAGTACTGGATAAGGGAGTGTGACATATCACTGCATTTGCTCCAACATTACACAAGTAAAAGTAGATTAAACTTATCCTCTCTCCTCTCGTCTCCCTTGCAGCATCCTTTTATCTTCTGAAGACATGCTTCTTTAATGTCTGGTGCAGTTTTTAAAGGATATTGCTGAGGGAAGGATAAGCAATGCTTTCCATTCTGTTGACAGAAGCCATTCCATCATGACCAGCGGAGATGAATTGGACTCTGAGAGATGTATTTTTTTTTAAAAAAAGCAAGAACTAAAAGACACTGAGGTAATACTGGGAAATATGTTTAAACAGTGATAATGCAGCAAACCTTTTGATATAGGAAGGCTGCTTAAGTCAGACTGATGTCAATGTAAACTAACAGGCTACATAACTGCAGCCTTTAGGTGTGATAAAGTTTATGGAAAGTCAGAGTTCATTGAAGGAAACATGAGATGCAAATGTGAGACACAAAAATTGGTTTATGAAGATTCAGTAGGATAAGACTGGGAATCTTGGAAGCTCTCCAGATGTGTTGGATTGCAACTCCCAGAAACCAGTGGTTAAAGAATGCAGGAATTTGCAGTCACAACAGCATCTGGAGTGCAGCATGATTCACATCCCTTTATTAGAAGGATTTTAAGGAACTGTTTAAAAATTGCTTAAATGATGTATTATTACTGCTTATACTTTAGATTTTACATTTGAGCACTTTCCCATCAAGAAGCTGACCAAAGGCTACAGTGGCTAAAAATAGGCTGTCTCGAGTTTTAAAAAACCGTATTAGGTAGTTATAGCTTTATGACCTCATGCAGATGAGATATAGTTATGTAACTTCTGGACCAAACAGTACATTTGACAGGCTAACAGACAAGTTTGTGATCAATCCCTTTGTCTGCTGGAAGAGTCTCATTCAGGAGAAAATCAAATAAATATATATAATAGTAGCATATGGTTCTGTTAAAAACATTTGGTAAACCTCTGGTAGAGATACAAAGGATTGGAAAAAAATCTGGAAACTTCTTTTGGGAGGGTCTTTTTGGTTTTTATTATTGATCCCCCCCTACTGTAGTTCTGCCTGGAAAAAAAATAGAAAAATGGGAGGGGGGGGGTGACTGAATGGGCAGACTTGGGACAGGAAGGACCTGGAGTTTCCTAGGAGTTTATCACACAGAGGACAAATTGGGATTGCTGAAATGGGATTTTAAAATCCAGGTGTCTTTTGTCAGATGCATTGGCATGAAAGAGAAATAACGCAAAATAATGCAAATGGAAAGCTCCTTTGTACTTACGGAATTTTAGAAAAAGTTAAAAGGAGCTGGTTTTGACAACTTTGCATTCAGGTTATTTTCGCATTATTTCTCTTTCACTCAAACGTCTGAAAAACATCCGGCAAATGTGGGTTGTTTTTCAATCTAAATTTAGTTTCTGCACGGGATTCATCCCATGTGATAAACAGGAAAATCCAATAACATCCAAACAATGATACCTTTATTGGAACAACCAAAATGCACAATTACATGTTGCAAGCTTTCAAAGTCACACTGGCTTCTTCATCAGGGGCCAACACGGCTACTCCTAAATGTCTGTTAGGAAAATCCAGTTTACTTTTGGGTTATCCTGATCTGCAGCAACCACAGGTTTGTCTACGCATACTAAGGCGAGTTTGGTAGAAATGTCCACACAGTTCACCCTGTTTCATTTTCATTTATTACAGCAAATAGCCAGCATAGTTTTTCCTTTTGAAGACACGCTGGTCTAATAAATCACAGTATGCACAACCACACTGTTGTGGCTGCTCCAGGTTTCTCCTCTATGCATTATTGCCCTGAAGTGATTAAAACGGCCAGTTTCAGCCCCATTTGCCCTATACATCATTTGGATGCCTTGCTGTGAAAACTAGGGCAGACCGTTTTATCTGGCCTGTGTAGAACATGTCCCTGGTGTCAAAAATCTGCTGAGATGCAAAACTCACTAAGTGATTCAGGAATAGCTCTCCCAGCCTAACATACCTCAAAAGATTGTTGTGAAAACAGAATAGGTTAACCATTTTGCCTCCATGCCTGAGCTCCTTGAAGAAAGGGGAGGATACATATCTAACTATTACTCAGAACACTAATGTAATTGTGGGAAAACTATGCTGTTGGGAACAGTTTTTGACATTTGGTAGTACTGTACAGTGCCTACATGAGTATAAAATGGGCACATTAAGTTCACTTTACTTGCAAACAAATTTTAAACACCTAAAAACTATTATATAAGTAGACAAGATGCACCATGCTACTTGATAACTTTCCAAGGCAGGAAGTGGTGATGAATACTTTAGCTAGCAGAAGCAAGAGGCGATGAATCCCAAGAATATTTCTGACCTTATGGTACCATGACTTAAACACTCCAAGAATAGCAATGACTTAATAGCACTGAAGACTAGCAGGATCTGACACAGGAGAATATGAGCTGACATTGCTGAGACAGACATATTCTCTCTTCTGTCAAGGTTTTGTTTTGTTTTTGCTCCTTACATAGCCTGGCAGTTAAAACTCTGCAGGCCAGATAGTAATGGGCTTCAGAATATAATATATTGGCAGCAGAAACATCCGGTTGAAAGACTCCTAACCTACAATGATTAAAAAAACAACAACAACACACACCATGGGCTGCCTGCAATAAAATGTTAAAAAGAAAAGTGTTCCTGCACAGACATCCAAGTAGTCAGCCAGGTCCTCCTTCAGAATAGGCCATTGCATTCCCCACCACCATCCTGTTTCCCCTCAAAAGCCCATATCCAAAGTTAGTATTCTAAATAGGCATTGAACATGACAGTTGTCAATGGAAGAGTCCCCCTCCCTTATTTTTTCCCACAAAGGTGGTTTTGTCTATGGTTTGGTGCTTCCAGACCCGGGGCTGCCCTAAACCAAGCCTGGTCCTCTCATTTGTGTATGGCTGATTCAGTTCAGGGGAATCACAAGACACTGAGTTTTGAAGAGTTGCTGTATCTTTCTCCTTCTACCGCCTTTCTGATGCTGCATTAGTGGTGTCACTGTAACCAATCTCACCCATCTATGCCAAAACTTAAGGATGAGGTTATTTATTGTTACATGCCTTCAAATCAACTGTGACTTCCCAGTTGTCTAGTTGTGTGCTTTCAAGCTGTTCTGACTTCTGGCGACCCTAAAGCAACCCTATCATGGGGTTTTCTTGGAAATTTTTTAGAGGCTTGCCATTGCCTTCCCCTAGGCTGAAAACATGTGACTTCCCCAAGGTCACCTAGTGGATTTAATTGCCAAACTAGGAATTGAACTCTGGTATCCAGAGTTGAAGCCCATCACTCAAACTACTATGCCATGCTGGTTCTCAACTGTGACTAATGGTAACCTTATGATGGAGTTTTCTCAGCAACATATATTCTGAGGTTTGTCATTGCCTTCCTCCTAGACTGAGAGATTGTAAGGCAAGGTAAGGCAGTGAGTTTCCAGGCCTGAGTGGGATTTGAACTCTGATCTCCCAGAGTCCTAGGCCCACATTGAAACTACTACACCGCACTGACTCTGGGGAGGGCTACTGCACCACTAACAATGCTTAAATGACATTTAAATATAAGGTAGCATAAAACACTAGGCAACCTTGCAGTGATCTGAGTAGGAGGGAGGTTCAGCAGGCCAAGGGAGGCTTTTGCCACCAATATGTGCTCCAATCTCAGTCCATTGCTTCTCCTGATCTGCCATCTGAGGCAAGTTTCTCTCCCTGTCCCATGGGAACTGGTCTCCATTCATACTACACAATTATAGTGTTATTATTCCACTTTAACTATGTTGGTTCCATCCTGTGGAATTCTGGGGTTTGTAGTTTGGTGAGGCACTCAGGCTCTCTGGCTGAGAATACTAAATACTCCTCGCGACCCCAGGATTCCATGTGATGTTGCCATGGCAGTTAAAAGCAGAATATAGCACTATAATTATGTAGAGTGAGTGGTTCTTGCACCATTTTCGCTATAGCCTATACAAAGATCCATGAACTCCAGAAACAGAGGAAACAACTGGGCTCTGCAGTGAAATGTTAGTGTATATGTGAGTCTGTGTGGTGGAGGGCTTAAAGTTAACGAAAAGTTAACACCAAAGATAGGAATCTGTTTTAACTTGGGTCTTACTTCCTATATTAAAAACCTTTTATTTTAAAGGTTCAAAAATGCAACTTGTATGCATATAAGCCAGGGGTAGGCAGTCTTTTTGAGCTGGGGGCCAGGTTGCTGTCCCTCAGACAACTGGGGGGCCGAAATCAAAAAATAAATAATTAAAGATTTTTTTTTAAAAAAATTAAATATATAAATAAACCAGGACAAATGTAGGACAAAATTTTCAAATGGAAGACACTTTTTTTAAAAAAAAAAAAAAATGGAGGACACGTGAAAAAATTTGCTGATTTTAAAAAAATGTTAATATAAATGCATGTTTCTGAGGCTTCTATAGACAATTGCCCCCCAAAGGCCCCGGCGGCAATCGGCGGCAGGACTGGGCTGGGGCCGGTCCCAAGGCCTTGCCGGGCCGCATTCGGCCCGCGGGCCGCAGGTTGCCTACTCCTGATATAAGCCAACAGAACATGAGCCTTTGCCCTGCCACTGAGTACGTACTAGCATCTAGGACAGGGGTAACCAACTGTCAGGGGATAGGGAGCCATATTGGCCAGACCCAGAAGACCTTAGAGGGTTGCACTTGCACCACTATTCCAAATAAATAAATAAATAAATAAAATTTGAACGTTTTGCAATCAAATAGTGGGGTTTTAAAAAGTGACACTATTAGGTTCATACATCAGATTAACAGCAGTAATGAAATAAAGTAGGCACACTGCAAGCAGAATACTTAGAATCATAGTCACAGAGTGTGAAGAGACCACAAGGGCCATTAAATCCAAGCCTTTGACATGCAGGAATACACAATCATAGAATCATGGAATCGTAGAGTTCAAAGCACCCCCAACTGATGGCCAGCAAACCTCTGTTTAAAAACCTTCAAAGAAGGAGACTCCACCACTCTCAGAGGCAGCATATTCCATTGCTGAACAGCTCTTACTATCTTTTACTTGTTTGTCATAACTGGATCCTGTGCTGGGCTGTCACTAGAAAAACAACTGCTCTGAATAAGACATCATCATAAGAGGGCAAGATTTGTTTTCTTATCCTCAGGAGGGGATTTGTATTGGCATACAGTTGCATTACACTGGTGTTTATCAGACGAGCTCTTAAAGAGGTACAGTACTATTCCAGTGTGACTCCTCTAGCTGCCTCCTGTTGCATGCTGGGATTGGCAGTTTTAAGGAGGGGTATTTAGAATTCTCAGGCAGAGAAGTTCAGCTCCTTAAAACTGCCAATCCCAGCATGCAACAGGAGGCTGCTAGAGGAGTCACACTGGAATAGTAGCTCTTTAAGAGCATAGTGTGATAAACATCA